>NW_020955586.1:532504-534744 GCF_003031625.1 Empidonax traillii
CTCTCCACCCAGCACTGGCAAGGCCACAGCTGGACTATTGGCTCCAGTTCTGGCCCACGGACATACTGGAGAGTCCAGCAAATGGCCACAAACATGGTGAAGGGACTGGAGCAACTCTCCCAAGAGGAAAGGCTGAGCTGGGCCTGCTCAGCCTGGAGAAGAGAGGGCTCAGGGGGCATCTCCTCCATGGATGCACATTTCTGAAGGGAGAGTGCAAAGAGGATGGGTCCAGGTGCTTTTCAGTGGTGCCCAGTGCCAGGACCAGAGGCCGTGGGCCCAAACTGAGACATGGGATGTTCCATTTGAACATCAGGAAACACTTTTGTACTGAGAGGGTGACTGAGCACTGGCACGGGTTACCCAGGGAGATTGTGAAGTCTCAATCCTTGGAGATACACAGAATTTGTCTGGATTTGGCCCTTGGCAACCAGCTCTCAGTGACCCTGCTGGAGCAGTGAGGCTGCACCAGACGACCTCCAGATGTCCCTTTCAAACTCAACCATTCTGGGATTCTGAGAAAATGCCTTTTATGTAAATTAAAGATCAATACTGAGGCAGAAAAATTGAATCTGAAATATGTTATATGGAGACAGTGTAATCTAGGATTTTTTACAAGAAAAAAAATGTCACATTGAATTTGATCTCTATTCTCCACACTGGATATGAAAGGAAAATATTTTATGTAGTTTTGACACTAAAATTAAACACTTTCATTCCTGCTATAATTCTTGCTATAATTCCATAGAAAGGCTTTCAAATGAATTTTTGCAGGTGTTGATTCTGAAATCATCCATTGGTATTCTAGTTAGGGGCATGACTTGGAAACATATCAAGTATCTGGATGGTATATGCAACATCCTACTGAAAGTATTACACTGAATCCAGAGAGTGGTTGTGGTCAGTAAGGAAACAGATGAAAGTCTCAAATATTGTGAAGTCAGCATTCTCGGGAAGAAACTAGAAAACATTAAGCCAATGAATCTTAGCAAGCTAATGGAACTAATAAAACAGAAATATGGGGGTATAACTATATTATGTTAGGAGAACAAATGAAATAGAGGAGGCTGCTCCAGGAAGACAAAGGTAAAAAGATAAAGGCATCGGACTAATTAAAACTGAACATTAGCAATGGGATAAAAAATGCAGAAAATAAATTTGCTTTTGTTAAAACTATTTAGAGGGAAGATGATTAAAGCAATTCTGTTAGGATGGTGCTGAGAGTTACTACAGACTGTAAAACAGTCACACCTTGGGATCCCATAAGCAGTCACAGAAAGTGACCAGAAAACTGAGGACAAGAACAGGAGAGGAATCAGAATTGGCGTACTGGTGAAATGGAGAGGATATCAGTAAGATTGTTCCTCACCTGGTATTACTGAAATGGCTTTCAAAGTCCTCAGTACTCTGAAAGTTCGAAGAGCTGAAACATTGCCTATATTTTGAAACATGGTAATATACCTGTAAAATGAAAGCACACAGGACTGAATGGCAAGGATGTAGCTTTTCAAACCATGAGCATGTTGAGCCAGCCTATGACTATTTTTCTCTTTGCAGATGTGCAAACGGTGGTTCAAGTAACTCTTTAGCAGGTAGGATGCCAAACACTCTAAGGAATTTCAGCCACATCAAATGGTACTTTATCTGGGTTTTTGTCTTGAGTGTAAAACAAAACTGAGTTGTACTTACATTACAATAATAACAGAAAGATCCAAGCAGTTCCATGGATCTCGAAGAAAGGTAAATTCATTCCAAACAAATCCTGTTGCCACTATTTTTATCAATATTTCAGTAGTATATATGGCAGTAAAAGCAATTCTGAGGAGGAAAGAATATATTAAAGGTATAGAAATAAAAATATTAATGAGATTGAGTCACATTCAGACATTTCCTAAGATTTAGTCCTTGAATAGAGTAAAGGCAGACAATGTGAAGTAAAATAGGACTGGTAACATTAACTTCAGAAACATGGCTATAAGAAGATATGTTCCTGAATTCTAGTATGATTTCCATGTAAGTCTGTAACCACAAAAGTTCACATAAGCATGTAACACTATTTCTGAGTGAAGGATAGCTTACACTTTCTTAGGAAACACTTTTAACACTGTGTTTATATTCTAATGCAGGCTGGAAAATCACAACATTCTGGCAGATCAATAGAACAAATAACCTATAACTGCAAGAAATCCCACAGAAAATTAAGCTATTGTTATCACCATCCTTACTCCAAGATTAAAGGAATT
>NW_020955587.1:0-1285 GCF_003031625.1 Empidonax traillii
AAAAAAAAAAATCCCTGATGATTTCTTGGCATTTACTATCACTTGTGACCTTTATTTTCTAAGAAGGATTATTATTACCTCCTTGCACTCTACATTTCCCTACAGGATATCACCAGCCATATGTCAGCCTTGCTCAGGGGGTTCTCATACACAGCTCGAGCAATGCTACACATATTTCTGAAAAATATGCATATTTTTTGTATTAGTTCCTATTTTTTCAATTAAAGGTGGACTTCTAACATGCAGTTAAACACACAGTAACATATAAAATACAGACACTTGATGGTATCAGTAATTTAAGAGTGCTTAATTTTCATTAAATCACACTTTAAGCCAGATATGTGAATCAAGAGAGTAAAAGATAATACTTTTTAGAGACCTTTCTAGCCTTGCAACTAATCATTTGATTATATACCATTTTGTGTGATGTTCCTATGATAATACACTTAACCATGAAACTATGATCTTCATTCATCCCCTACACTTTGCTCATTAATTCACCTTCACAGTCTATATAAATGTCTCAGAAGCCCCTGCAGAGCCTCATATTCATTATTTTTATTTCAGTAAGAAATAGAGCTTCACCCTCTGTCCTAAAATGTGGGAAATTTTCACGTCTGATTCTCTAAGTTTTGGTATCCCATAATTTTGCAGTTGGATATATGAAGGTTTTTGGGTAAAAAATAAAAAAAAATAAGAGATCATACACAAAAGAGAAAGAAGTTATCCATTTCAAGTGATTTATCAAGGATCTTAAATGGCAAAACATCTATATGCAGATGGATAAGAGAAACAATAGTCATAAAACTCTTTTGCTACTTGATGTGTTACATTCCAAGAGGGTGCCTGGTATGATATCTACACTGAATCACATGATTAACTTTTTTGATTTTTTTTTTTTAAACTTTGGTGAGAGAGTTTTAAAATAAAGAAATTATTACCAAGAACTGTACCAGTTCTGACTTAGTATATTCAGTAATTTAGGAGTACTGATCCTTTTCCTAAGCAGTGTTATTTGTTTCCTTGTAAAAGCAAACTTGAAAAGATTCTTCCTCTCAAGTGACATACCCTTCCATAGGGATTTTAAAACTGTCAGAGATTTTCAGTGCAATATTTAATCAGCAACATAATGATGTAGCTCAACGTGGAAACTACCTGAGGTGGTAGCAAGAAGAGTGAAGAGAAACAGTCATTTGAGTCATAAAGTTGTTTGCTTAGACAATATAGGTATAATTCACAGAACAGTCCAGGCCATATAGTACACACTTTGAATTAGAAGTAGAGC
>NW_020955587.1:1541-91394 GCF_003031625.1 Empidonax traillii
TGCAATATTTAATCAGCAACATAATGATGTAGCTCAACGTGGAAACTACCTGAGGTGGTAGCAAGAAGAGTGAAGAGAAACAGTCATTTGAGTCATAAAGTTGTTTGCTTAGACAATATAGGTATAATTCACAGAACAGTCCAGGCCATATAGTACACACTTTGAATTAGAAGTAGAGCTGTCCATAAACTTCCTGTGCATCAGGAAAGACACAAAACTCACAGATTTATGCTAAATATTTCAGACACTGTGGGAAATGAGAAAAAAGATTCTTATGTATTTCAACTGGAATTGTGCTCAAATTTTTACTTGTGAAAATGTCCTCTGTGCCTACATTTAAAATAGGATATAAAGAAAAAAAAGTGGTTGAAAAATAATGATGCTTACAATAGACCTGCAACCCTAATTATTTTCTTCCAAAATAATTTTAGTATTCATAAGAAATTATAAGTATTTACAAGACAATTGAGAGCCATTTCTGTCATCTTTAACCTTAATTGTTATAGCCTCATTTTTAATTCAAAATGTGATGAAGAAAATGTGCCAATAAAAGCAGTGAACTAGTCCCCAAGTAGAAAGCAAATCCATCTTTCTGCAGATGAACAGTAAGAAGCAGCTGTCATTAGCTACTGGCTCCAAGAGTTTATATTATCTTCCAAAATACCTTTACCTGTTCATGGCAGATCAGTTCCTTAAGGACTAACTCTGAGCACTTTAAGTCAGTTCTTCATCATTCTGGAATAACAACTGCTCCTCTTGAATGTCACATAAGGTCACATAAAAACTCCTTAATCCAAAAGGGTTTGAAATATTTTAAAATAAATTTACTAGTTTTTTTTCTTTTGTCATTTAGACTTCTGTCCTTTGAGGTTTTTTGCCCTCCCCCATTAGTCTCACGGTAATTAGTCTCTTCCTACATCAAAGTATGAGGATTTAAAGAGTATCAGTAACCACTAATATTGAAGTTTTAAACATTTCTCACCTAAGAATGAAAGCTTAATGTTACTAAAACAGCTGTTGCTTTGAAATTTCATTGGTCAGGTAGAAAACCTTATTTAGGAATGACAGTTTTCCAAGGAGTTTAGGATAAATGAATTTATGACTTCAAGGCTATTATTTTCATAGATTTTTCAAGCATCTTTCAGCATCGTACATCATCAATCTTTTCCTTCTGGAGCACATTAAAGACTAAATATTGACAATATTTTTCAATATTTTATAACATTTTGAGGACCATACAATCTGGATTACAAAGTCACAAAGATACAAAGTATTGAGCCATTATTTTCAAATGTTGTTTTGTACTTAAAGCCTGCAGAACCTGCAAGCATTTTCGCACAGTGCATTGGTTCTCATCCTGGTCCTTGGGAAAAGCTCCAAGGAATTTTTGCTGATGCAGATGACAAATTGTAAGAGGACAAAGGTTCAGTAGGTCCAATTCATTATCCAAAGTGAGTATAAAATTTGGAAAATAAATGCCATCTGTTGGTGGTTTATAACAGTTATTATTAGGAATGTTTTTATTCTCTTCCTTTGAAAAGAGAGGTTGTCTAAACTTTGAGATGCAATGCAGAATTTGACCTGTAACAGCAAAATGACTAAAGCACATCTATTTATCTTCTTAAGTGAGGGAAGGAATAGCTCAGCCTAAGGGTTTTCTGAGACATATTTGAAAAGATTTGCTCCATTGTAAATAAATTTTAGACGGGTCAACTCTTTCAGAAGGGAGTTGCATTTTATACAAGTCCCTTCCTGTTCAAAAGATATGAAAATTTTTGAGCTTTCAACCTTGCATTTTCTTAAGTTACAGCAGATGAGGAAGACAGAGTTACTTTTTGCTGTTAGGCTTTTATGAAGGGATTGTTGCTAAATTACATGTAATACACCTGAAATTTTTTTGCATTAAAGTCTGTCATAAACTCTAATTTTTCTGTCCATTACAACAAAATGTGTTAAAACACTATGATATTATTTAAAGTTAAGTTACCCAAGAAAAAACGGCAACATCATAACAAGTGCATTTAGTACAAAGTACTTTAAATGCTATAGGTTTGTCCAATTCACGTCCAATATTAGATAATGAGGTCTTGTTGATCCTGAAAAACCTGCAAACCTACAATTTGAGCTGAAGAGGAAAAGAAAAGGTTAACTGTTGTAATACATCCCTGCATCATCATGACAAGCTGTGGTGGGCTGATGCTGGCTTGATGCCAGATGCCCCTAAAACCTTTCTATCACTCCTCTCCTCAGCTGTATTGGGTGGATTTCTGCTCCACTGTGGGCTGCAGGGGCACAGACAGCCTCAACATGGGTTGCACCATGGGCTGCCCAGAGCACCTCCTCCCTCTCCTTCTTCCCTGACCTTGCAGTCTGCAGAGCTGTTTCCTTCATGTATTCTCATTCCTCTCTTCTCTCTGCTGCTGCTGTTGTGCAGGCAGCAGCACTGCCACTATCACTGAGGAGTCAGTGGTGGGTCCATGTCAGGGCCAGCTGGCATTGACTCCATCAGACATGGGGGAAGCTTCTGGCAGCTTCTCACAGAAGCCACCCCTGTAGCCCTCCCACTACCAAAACCTTGCCATGAAAACTGAATACACAAGGCTGTGAATTTCTAATTTTATTCAGAAGACAATACTGTGAGTAGTTAGATAATATAAACACCATATATGCCATTTGTGCTTCCTCCAGCATTATAAAAAACAAACATTTCAAGAAGATGTATATGGAATGACATTTTTTTGTACACAAAAATCCTCTTCTGCAATAAAAAAGTAATACAAAAATGTAATTTTTTTCCCTTAACTATAAGACTAACGGTGGTACTACCTATACCGTGACATATGATTTGAGGAATATTACATATTAGCCAAAAAATTTGCTGATATGACCATAATAGTATGCCAAAAACCATAAAACCCCAAAGCTCTAAGACATATATAAATAAATGAGCAGAATTCCACCCTACAGGTGGTACACAGACTGGAGAGAGGAAGTCTCAAAGACAAGTGGAAGTAATAGAATAAATACTTATAGTACAAAATTAGTTTTAATTCTTTTTTTTCCTATGAGGAAGGGAAATAAAGACTAAATGTCAATTCAGGCAGGTCTACATCCATCATATTTTCCCATTTAGGAGACTTAGAAAGTTTAGAATTTCTATCATTCTTCAGTTTGCCTTTCAATTAATACCAACTAATGCAAATGTATTCAAAATTAGATTTTTTCAAAATCACCATTACTGCAAGTTCTCCAATTATATTGCATCAACACATCAAAAACTTTCACAAAACACCTCTTAACAGTTTTCAAGACATGACATTGATCATTTCCCATTAATTTCTAAAAATGTTATCACAGAATATTACTATAAGGTATACTAAAAACTACTCTTCTGTAAAATCATTTTCTATACATTTGAAATACCAAAAAAACCCCCAAAGTATTCTTCAGAAGAAAATAATCTTTGATTTATGGAGACTGTGGGGTTTTGGGGAGGAGAAAAGATAATAGAAAAAAAAGTCCTGATATTCTTATTATATCATTATTTCTAATTTTGTCAGGTTTTTTCATCTTGAAAGCCTTTTTTAAGATCTAGATGGTTATAAAACTCACAATTCAAAATAATTTCCACCTAATAGCATACTTGCATGTAGGAAAAAGTCTCAGAAAATACTAATACAAGAAAAAAAGAATCTAAACTGTTCCTTCACCACCAAAAGGTTTTAAAATCCATTTAATTATATGAAAAATGAATATGTAAAATTCCCATTCTGTTGCTCATAGCCATTCAAATTCTTTTTTCACAATCACGACTGCACAAAAAATGCAACAGAGTGAAAAATTGGACTGAAAGATATTCGATACCCTAAATTTCTCTCACAATTCAGTATTCCTCTGTACAAATACAAAATACAAGATTATGCTCAGAACAACAATAAAAGGTTCTATGGTTGCTTCACTCCACATGCCTTGGACTGCATGTGTACTTTTTAAACTATTAATTAATAATACTTAGCTTTCTTTTATGCTTTAGCACAAACAAACCTGACTACAGGACTGGCATAGATGAGTCACAAGAAATTCATACCCTATTTACTTCTGCTGCCTGTAGAGAGCCTACAGTTACCATCTTAAAGTCAGTTTGAGATGCATCCTAAACATTGTCCACCAATCATACACTTAAACACTTTTTTTTTTCATACAACCATATGTGAATATAAAAAAAGTTATACACGAACAGCCAAGAATAAAGTTTTGAAAGAGGTTAATAGCAGCCCTTAGTAGACACACGATATTAATGAATGAAAGAATGGAAGGAAAGTAATTTTCAGTTTACCTGTCTTCATTAATTCATGGCAGAGTTAATTTTCCTTCATGCCAAAGTGTAATGTATTTACTTTCTCAAATGGTACGCTGTATCTTAGGATATGTCCATATATACAATCTCCGTTGCACATTCCATTTTTCTGGCAACCTGTGTGTGTTGAGGAGAAAAAAAGATAAATTTTCATGGTGTACTGTGTCTTACACTGACAGGGCATGAGATTATCATGTAGTTTAGAATGAACATAGTTAGAAATCTCAGGATTAATAATGGAATAACCTCTGAAGTACAAGCAGTTAAAATTTCTTAGGTAGACCCTCTAAAACACACAATCTATAAACATAGAAAAAGAAAGAGAACTCATTTGGTTTTGACTAGAGACTGTATTCTGTTCTGTTTATCTTAATCAACAATAACTTTAATAATAGTGTGAAACTTGTTCTTGAGACACTACAGAGTGGGTAGTCTGTGTTACAGCCATTTTCCCATTGACCGGACAAAATATCCACCAATTCATACCATAACTCAATGGCAAAGAAAAGTCAGTATCCTTTTCTGAACTGCATACATTGAAATGCTGCCGGTTATTTTGTTGGTGGGTTTTTTTTTTCAATGTTTATAGCATTTTATAGCATTTGGCAGGACCTGTACATTCAGCAATGCCAAATTGTACAATGCTAGGGAGCACCTGGGAACTTGGGTATTCTTTGCTCACAAACAGTCTGACACAGTAGAGCTACCTCCTGACATGAATTAAATGCCAGGTACCACCATGACATACATAAATCTTCCCTACTAACTGCAGTTTGGAATAGTATGAGGCTTTTTTTATCTCTTAGGACAAGCTTTTCACCAGTCTGCTTTCATTGCAGTTTTATATACGTGTGACAGACATTAATGACTACCTATATATTTTATTCATCTGGAACTACTTCATGCCATTCCACTGAAGAACATCAAAATTCTAAGGCAGGTGTGTACCATATTAATTTTGCACACGATGTAGCTGTTCAAATACCTGGACACGTAATTTCTCTTTTGAATTAAGAAACATCTGGTAGTAAATATGGTGATCCCTAATTAATCAGCAGATCACAGATGTATGGTATCTGGCAAGTTCATGCCAAACATCAAATACTTGCACAGAAAATATGAAGTCACTTGAATTCCAGAAGGCTCATTTCTTCTATATTTGAAGGCAATGTGTGAAGGAAAACTCATTGAAAAAAAGTGTGGTAACATTACATTATAACTAATAATGAGCTAAATTTGAGATATTGTAATATTTGCAGTTTCTCTTGTGTATCACATCTCATCAGTTACATATATAACATTCTGAATTACTAAAAAAGATTTATCTAGTTAATAGGCAGTATGGAAATGAAAGGAATGTTTTGATCGCTAACATCTTGTTTTCCCCAAACAGCAATTTCCTATCCCAAAGATACATTACTGCTTGCTTTCATTACCTTTTCGTGACCCGGTGGATTTATTAATTAACCGTAATTAAATTACTCTATTGTCAGCTTCTTGTCTCTGCTTACTGCTTTCTACATACAGAAGAAAGATTAGCTTCAGTATCTAGAAAAGCAATAAATGATTATTTAAAACTTAACTGGAGGGGTCTAATAGTCTCCTACCATCAGAATTTGCATTTGGGCACAGCTATTAAAAACATATTCTTCCTCAAATTTATGAAATATAAAAATAGAAATAGAAACATACTGAATCTCACAGAAAAATATATTAATACAATTTATAGGAAATAGAATGTAAAAGTAAAAAAGTGTTTTTTTTTTTAAAAAGGAAAAAAAGCTTTACACATACACCTACACCACTGATATATTATTCATCTTCCATAACAAATGAGAATAATCAGGGGATAAAAATAGACACATGAGAGAAAAATGCACCAGACACATTCACAGTCACAGATTATACCGCAGCTTAATTTACTATTATATAGGGAAAAGCTAAAGTTTATCCTTCACAGGGATGACATGAACTATCACTGGCAGCAGTAGATGAACAGATCAGATGGCATTCCAGTCTGCAAACTAGATCACATACCTTCCTTCTTTGTACATCATTCAGTAATTACAGAAATAACTGCCACTTTGAATTAAACTGTTAAGGTATTTTTTCAATGAAAACTTTCTTAATCTGTCCCTTCTTTTTTAATATATCACAGAATCAATTAGCATCTAATACTAATCCAGCTTTACCAGTAGTTAGTTGAGGTATTTCAACAACAACAGAGTTCATACTCACATATACACTGTGTATGGTGGTATCCATCACCACTGAGTTCCTCTTCTGCTTTCAAACACAATTCAAGGAAATGGATGTTGGAACAGGTACTGATAACACAGGGACTCTGACTACTGAGATTCTAATTCAGCCATATATTTAAAATAGGTCACTAAGGGTGGTAATGGGCATTATGCTTAAAAAAAGCATTGAGCATAAGGATTTTATCTTTCAGCCTGTTTTCCATCTCTAAAATGGCAATACTAATTCATCATATGCTTTATATTTTTATGTGTAAACAGTAGACAGAACTATTTATAAAATGCATATATCAGTGATAACAACCTTATACTTATGTTTTCATAATAAAAGTAATAACAACAGTTATCAGTAATCGTTTTACATTTAAACAAGTATTACATTATAATTGCAATTGAGGAACTGCCTGGAGCATAAATACAATTACACATAAGATTAATTACTGAAATATTTTCATTCTGTATTTGGGAATCACAAACAGAATCTCTGGGATTGGAAGGCATCTCTGAAGGCCATCTATTGCAACATTTCAAATGTTTTACAGATGTGCTAAAGTGACCACAAGTTTATTTATTTCTCATACTAACACTAACATCTCAGAATCCTATTTCCTGAACACATTCCTACAATAGAAAGGCCACTGAAGAAAAGGCTGATCTTTCATCTACCAGCACAACATTTTCTTGTTAAAACCCTTACCACATGCTATTGTATTTCAACAACCTGTTGGTGTCTCAAAACTTTAAATTCCTTTTTGACCCTTTAATTTAAAATTCAGATTGGGTTTTGCTTTTTGTTAGTTTGACAGTGTACAAATCACTACATCGCATTTTCTCCTTTAAAAATACTATTTGTCAGTCTGATGTGATTTCTCTGTTTCCACAGCAAATACTTTGGTACATGGTTGTGAAAGGACAAGTTCTCTCATCTGTTGCCATGTTGCATTTAAGTAAGACCTTATTTTTACAGTCCTTCTCATCCTTCACAGGAATATCAAGGTCAAATTATTTCACATTACACATGTGAAAAATTAGAAAAAAATCAATGGTATTATCACTTCCTGATAAGTGGTGACTGAGACTGAATTATACGGATTTGCTTTGCCCATGTATAATGTTATGAAAAAAAATGTATTCTGCAAGCTCATACAGTTATCCAGAACCTCCTAAATTATGCAAATTCTCAATACCTCATTCAGAAGAATTTCCTTGTTTTGTGATGGTTCTATGCTGAAAAGAACCTGGCTCCTAAATAGATTAGGTCAAAGTACCACATTGTAGTAATCTTTGGTTGGATTTACACTTGGGATTTTATGGAACTCACTTGATTGTTCTTACTAAGACAATAAATCATACAATTTGTTGGTGTAGTCACAATTGCAGAATGTGGCATAAAATGGGCACACCTATTTCTCTTACTTATCAGCTGAGGAAAAAAAAAGATTAAAATATTTCCTATATTCTAGTTCTGAAGGGGACTTCTAATACCCTCACTGAAGTAAATTGACTCAGCTTTCAACTACAGAATTTTAAAAAATGCTTTAAATTAGGATTATTGTTTTCTTTTTTAAACAATATTCATGTATCACACACAGAAATTGCCTTGAATGAATGAACCACTATACAATGTTCCCAGCCATGTAAAATGGATTGATTAATTAAAGACAGATCGGCAAACTACTTCTTTACCACAGCATGGGGTATAGGCCACACTTTAGGCACTTTTTACAAAGACATTTTCTTATTCTGCTCTTGCTTATGTAAGGAAACTACCTGATTTATTCTGAGGGTGTATTTCTCCATTCTTAGTGATATTTTCATTTCCCTCCTCTATAAAATTTTCACTTCTCCATTCCTAAAAAAATTAAAAGTACAGTCAACACAACAGTAGATAACTTTCCTTGACAAGAGTCACCCTTTTGCCACTCATTCTCTAGAGTCTGGCTTTTGATGGAATCAGTAACACCTGTGCAGGATGAACACTACACAAGTGCACGCCACAAGCAAGTCAGAACAGGAACATTTCATATCTGTCTCATACAGGTGTAAAAGGTTACATGTATTGCAAAGCAAAATGAAAACAGTTTTCTTTAATTATGGGATACCCAGGAAGCATTTGCTTCCAAAAGACAGCAGCAGCAGGAAAGCCTCCCCCTCATCCTTGTAAGGGGAGCAGTGCGGTTCAAAAAAAGTGGGAAGGAGCACCACGAGCTGATTCAGTGTGCCTTCTCTCAGGCACAAAAGGTTTCCTGAGAGGAAACCCTTCTCACTTCATGTTCAAATCTGTCCCTTCACCTCCTAAATGTAACAGAAACAGCTTGGGATGTGATAGCTTTGAGATAGACTGGGAAACAGGACAGTGCAGCAGAAATTTTTACCGGTTGTAAAGATTTTTTGGTTTATTCATACAGTTTGCACAAAATTTCAATGTAAAGACTACTCACATTTTAATCCTTTGTGTAAACATTGCTAACTTTAACACTGCATTATATTGATCTGAGTTATTTTTAGCTGGCTTAAACTAAATCAAGATATGACACATTCTGGAACATGAATGTCTACACTGAGGCTTACGCTGAAAGAACTGAAGCTATGAGTCATTACAGGGTTTCAGTACAGATTTATGTCTGGACTTAAGTCATCTTCATATACCCTGTGACAAATGCTATTCACTTAAGAAGGTCAATTTAGAACTGTCTTACCACAGAAAGGGAAAACAACTTTTGCAAAGAGGGAATAGACTTATTATAATTACTATTTACATATGCAGAAAATGAAACTATTTTCCACACTGTGATCTGCAAATTCCAATTATTTAATTTATCAAGACAGGACAATATTTAGTTTTAATCAGAAAAGTTAAAGTTTGTTAAACCAGAAAGATTTCATACTTATGTTGCTTAAAAGAATAAACTTCATATTTATTCATTAACAATTGAACAATTTAAGTCACAGAATTTATTCATCTAATTAGAATCCATAGACATCTAAAAACCTTAGTCCATACCTAATTCATATAAAAAAAAGAACTATACTATTCTCATTAATATACAAATATGGATAAATTATATTTAAATAAGTAACATCCTACAATCAGACTAGCCTGAGTTTACGAAACTGATATTACATTTTACAAATGTCTTAGAAATAGAATTTGAGCCTCATAGTAGAATGATATTGTAAAAAGCATTGTATTATCCTTCCCTTAGTGTTTGCTCAGAATTAAAGACAAGCTGATACACATTCTGCAATTTATGAATATAAGACAGGTTCCTATCCCCGAGAAAGCCAAAAGAAATCATGTCATCATTATTACTCAAAAATGACTGAAATTAAAAATGAAATAAGCAAGTAAAAACATCTAAAAACCTGTAATCTAAATGTTTATAGAAATATATATTTCTTACTGTCCTTTGCAAGTTTAAAGATTTAGTTCTTGATATTTCCTAGTAAAATCAATCCATATTTACTAGAAATAGTATACATCAACTAAACATCAGTCTACTAAACCTCAGTGTCCTTAAAAACTTTTGATCCAAATAGAGACCTCTAACTGGATAGAGCCAATATATCTTGTCTTCTATATGGGCCTTTCACAGTCAGCAATATACAGAAAGTTGTCATGTGGTTCTGTTTATTTTCAGTATGGTTTGATTTATTTCATCATATGCAGTTCAGAGCGCCATATCAAGGTACTTCCTTCAAGTACTGCCATAGGTCATTTTACCCTCCAGAGACTAATTTCAATTAAAAGACATTTTTCATATCATAAAATAAACAGCAAACAGCAAACACTTTTGGTGAAAGACATGGGATTTTTTTTTGTAGCATTTATATATTTCAGCAATAAGACACCCATGTAGGCTACATATCAAGGTAAATGGGAGTCAAAAGCTTGCTTTTTTCCAGAGAACCTACTGATTTACTTTTTCTTCCTTCTCTTTCTAGATCCATCTATGAACAGAATCTCCCCCACTAAGTGTGTGAAAACACACATATGACCTCTTTTAACAAGGTGAAAAAAAAAAAAAAAACAAACCTACCAGACCAATAAAAATAAAGAAAACAATTAGCACACAAACCATAACAACCACTACAATAGTTTCCTATAGGAGAAATGTAAATTTTCATCACTCCTTTGTCCTTGATTTTCCCCATGTGTGAACTATTACTTAAGTATTTTTTCACCTAATAATCATAAGTTATGACCTGTTATTATGACACAGATGAACTGAGGTGATGGTTTTGTCTGGGATAGAGTTTTCACAGTAGTTAGTAAGGGGCTGTGTTTGGATTTTTGCTGGAAACAGTGTTGAGAGCACAGAGATGTTTTCATTACTGCTGAGCAGCACTTACACAAGGTCAAGGGATTTTCTGCTCCTCACCCCACTCCACTCCACCAAGGAGGCTGGAGGAGGACACAGCCAGGACAGCTGACCTCAGTTCACCAAAGGGACATTCCATACCATATGGCATCATGCTCAGTATATGGGGTAGAAGAAGGAAGAGGCAAGGGAGAAACACGATTAGAGTGATGGCATTTGGTTTTCCCAAGTAACCTACATGCACAATAGAACCCAGGGAAGTGAATAAATTCCTTATTTTGATTTACTTGCATGCCTTTGCTCTATCTATTAAACTGTCTTTATCTCAACCCTGTGTACTGCGATTCTCTTTTCCATACCACTACAGAGTGATGGATGAGTGAGTGAACAGCTTTGTGGTGCTTGGTTGCTGGCTGGGGTTAAACCACAGTTATGAGTATAACCCTAAGATCGTCTCAGTTGGTTAGAGTCTGGTGCTAGCAATGCCAAGGTTGTGGATTTAATCTCTGTGGGGGACATTTTCTAATGGCTGGACTCGATGATTCTTGTGGGTCCCTTGCGGGTCACTAACAGTTGTACTTGGTGATCCTTTTAGGTCCCTTCCAACTCAGAATATTCTGTGATTCTGTGAGGATTACACATAACTGCCCTTGGAAAAATGAACCTGAGAAAAATACCAGCATACAGTGCTGCAATCAATCCCTGCATCAGTCAGCAGCAAATGAACACACATTGACCAATGAGTGGAATAATGGCTTTGTTGACAATCTGAGATTCAACTTCTGTGGATAGAGAGATAAGAGAGAGTTACGATAAAAAATCATCTCCCTATCACCTCTGCTTGCTGCTTTATATGATCACCCCCCATTACTCACATGTGGTCCAGATGGCCACAGATCAAGGATGGTATGTCACTTCTGATCACAGTAGTTTCTTTGACCTTCTGTCCATAGATAATATGAAAATACTCCATCCATCAGAAAAATATTTCTACTTCGTAAAATGCTATACCAGTTTATTGTAATAATAGTCACCCTTCTTACCCTCTTAATGAAAGTCAGAAGAAGTCAGCAAATCCACTGTGGGTCAAAATTTGTACTTGTAAATATTGTAAGGTCTCATGAGTGTTATATAACCACTAGTATGTCAGTTGCATATGACTTTTCTAACTTTCCTAACTGCATACATTGCATAAGAAGGAAAACAAAAGAAGAATAAATCATTACCTGAGATGGATGCAAAGAAATAAAAGTGAGAAAGTCTTACAAATACATCCAGAGTCTAGATGGAATAAAAGACAAAGATATACCTTTTCCCTGTGTGTGTTAATTCAAGTAAACTTGAATTAACCTTAAAGTTAACCTTGGTAGAACATTAGAAATTTTATGAACTGTGTTAAAACATAGCAATTCTGAAAGCAGCCAATTTTATTATTTTTTGTAGTGATCAATCAATAATGCAGTGACATGATCTTATATCACTGGAATATTGAAAAAACCTGTGTGGAGATGTGTTTACAACCGTAGAAAGTAAGACAGCCCTGTAGGGGGATAAAAAATTTAACTATACATTGCTTCTTTGCATAGAGTCCATTTAATCAGGCATGTAGGTGGCAGGGATACTCAATGGGGAAGTGGCTGGGCTGTGCAGTCTGGATATCCATACAGGGAGTATTATCTTTTGATGATTATCCTATCCTCTTAATTCAGGCTTTTTAGGAATTTAGGTAGATTCAGCTGGAAAACAATAACTTTTTTTCATGACAATTACTAGTATTTCTGATCTGAACATAGCAAAAGCCAATGCCTAAGAGAAAAAAAAGAAAAGAGAAAAAAGGAAGATGAAAAAATTTTATATAATCTATTATCACAGACATATGTATATATACATATTTGATTACAGATTAATAAATACTAAAGTTACTCAAAAACAGTGAGAACAAAGCTCCCAAGAGCCACAGCTCTGGGAATTTTCAAAGAAAAATCATAAGATTAAAGTTATCTGAGATGCAGATACATGAAAAATATAGTACAATGCAATGTAGTTTGACTGAAGGTACATTGTCCATCCCTAACCTGGCAGATACTTGTAGTAAGAAACCAGATGGGTTTTTTCCACGCATATAAAGTCTGATTATTTTATCTGTCTTCACTGAAGCATCTGAAAATGGAGAAAAGAAATAGGATGGCATTTAATTGTACATCCAAGGTCTTTCACTCACTGAGTAAAAACAATTTACATTAAATATGGGAGGACTAAGGTGAAAAGTTTAATACTACTAGACAGTTACTGGATAACCAAGAGAACATTCCCATGATGCATCAGGTAGTATTCCTCTTTTAGTGCAACTGCACAAACCCTAATGTGGGCTTCAGCAGATGACAATCCATGTGTAAGGAATGTAAATTCAAGCTGTAGAAGATAACAGGATCATCATCAAAAGAACAGAATCCAATCTTATAAGAGCGACTGGAAAATGTTTAGCTCATTTACTTAGAAAAATAAAGTTTAAGAGAAGGTATGATTACAGTGTGTAAATACATTGGCTGGTTAAAAGTAGAAAGACACAGGGAACTTTTAAGGTTATGACAGTGTCATAAAATCAAATGTGCATACCATAATGCATTTCTTAATAAAAACAGAAGACTTCTGAACATTAAAATGGTGGGGGTTCTGTAACGGTGGGGACAACTGTCTTTTCTAATCTACAGTCAGCCAAATTCAGGGAGTTTTGTTTCTTAAGACAGGTTAAAAGAAAGTAAATACAGGATATGGGGGTCTCACAGAAGAGTGTCAGTAAACTGTATTACTACTACAAAATCATAGTCTTAATTGGCCTTAAACAGAGAAGCACTGAATATATTTTATTCTCCCTTATTCCTCTTTAACACATTCCACTGGGCAAAAAAACCACCAAGCAATTGGTAACAAACTTTTCCACACACTACTGAGTATACTGATCAGTGTTTAGCATTTTAAATTCTAGCATCAATGCTGACACTGAGTCAAATGTTATGGCTACATATCTAAATGCTGAATAACTGCATGACTAAATGCATCTGTGTTCATTAAGGCTGAATCAATGATAATCAAAATTGTTGTTTGTGCAGCAAACAAACTGCTACTAGATTTGTGGAGAATTTTAGATCTTCACAAGTTCTTCTGTTTTCATACAGCATTATGTGTTATCAGCTCTGTTGCAGGACTTGTTTTGAGAGATCAGATATGATGATTGGAACTGAATCAGAGACTGAGATGAATCTATGTGTCTGAAATGACAATTACACATTTTTGCTATATTTTCTTTGCCTTTTTAATATGAAGATAATGAGCAGAATTTACCTAACCTTGAATCATTGCTTTTATATACCTAGAAATATTGCTAAAAAATGACACAAAGAAGCATAACAAGTGCAGTGTCACACTGAAACACTTTGGTTAGATCTAACCCATTATCTATTTATTGCACATATCCTTATGTATCACAGAATGACTCACAAAGCTAAAATATTAATTTTAAAAATATCTTAATTTCATGCTGGATTGACAGCCCTGGAGACTTAATTTTCCTCCTCATCCACAGTGCAGAAACAGTGTAAGTAGCTGTATTACTAGATCTTTCTCATATCCACCCACTTGGAGAGACTATTGTTAAAGGTAAAAGATTTCTTAATTTTATATGTTAATGCCTACAGCCTTGAGTCATCTGTTGCCTCTTTTAAAGGGTTGATAAGAACCTGCATTTCAAACTGACTTTCAAAGAAATTAAGAACAACTTGAAACCATGGAAAGAGGAAAGACAAGTCCTTGCTGTACTGAAATAAGGCACCTTAGATTCTAGGAGCTTAAATTAGCAGTCATCTTGTAAATAAAAATAAATCGTTTGATTCTTAAATATAACAACAAAAGAAAGTCATTCAAGTAATTGCTATTAAATACATAATACTCCAAATTTGGGGAAAAACATAAGATTTTTGAAAACATACTGCAATAAAAGAAACTGATTATATACATTTTGTAACCATGTGGAAGAGGACTTAAAAAGCAGAATATAAATTTTAACAGTGTTGGTTCAACTGATGAATCACATAGATTGATTTTTTTTTTTTACATGTTGGCAATTTCTTCCTCACTTTTAAGTGAATAAGAGACTATGGATAAAAATTTTCCTGAGGACTTCAGTAAGATCAAAAGGAGCATAAGAAAATAACAGTGAAAGCAACTGCAAGCCCAGCTTCATTTGTCACCTAATGCAATAAAAAATCACAAGTTTCCTGCAATTTTAACGATACATGCTGAAGCTTCCACTCTCTTGCAAGTAGGTTTAATTCAAAGTACCATTCAGTTAGGCAAATGATCTGGTATCACTGTCTTAAAACTGCGGACATAAAAATATTTTGAAGAGAAATATTTTTCCTTTATCTCAAAACCAGGAAGTGCATAACTAGTAAAATTTACACAGAGAAAACACTGCCATATTTATCTATTTTAAGATTAAACTTTGATTAATAGAAGTATTTTAAAAGTGTACACCTATATAGATGCAAAAATATATGGTATTACCTTTCTGTAAAAAAGTCTAATTAAAATTCTGATATCTCCCGTGGTAAATGTTAAATGATCTTATTATAATCCAAATGATCTAAACTGAATAGTTTCTATTTCAAAGACTCACTTGCATAGTGCTAAGAAGCTCAGTAAATTCAATTATCAGTAATGTACAGCTGTCATGCTTCCTTTCTGAACCACACTATTACAATAAAGTTCTCAGGTTATTTTTTTGTAGGGCATTACTAATATCATATATCATACAAAATAAAATCTTAGAATAATCTTAAAGATCTACTTACCTTTTACCATGTTTTTAGACATTTAGTCTCAATTAATGGAAACATGATAATGTCTTAAGTAGATTCAAAACAAAAAAACTTACGATAAAAAGTAGAAACATGTAATAATTAATAAAATTCAAAAACTGCTAACATATGAATGCCAATCATCCAGCAGAATGTTCCTACAAAACAAAAATTGAATCTTTAATGATTTTCTGGCATGAGTTCATTTTTATAATGACCACTGTAAACAAACAGGATTCATTTAATATAAAAGCACTTTAGCAACCTAAATTTATATCAGACTTTAAGACAGACTTATATTCTTCATAGAAAAAAAAACTTTCAGCCTTCCTATAATAAAGATGTTCATATAAGCTCTTGTTCATAGAACTACAGACGTGGTTTCATGTGTAAAAGTTTGCATTACACTGACAGACAAGCCTGTAAGATCTTGGTCACTTCTAACAGCTGAAAAGCAGAAGCAGCTTCTCTTTTCACAATGGCAGAGACTCTGAAGCAGAAGTAAAAAGGTGTGAGAATGGAATATTACTAACTCATCAAATACTGCCATATGTTTGTATTTAAACTTACACTTTGACGCAGAAAAACTTGAGTCAATATTATGTTGACACGTAGCTTGGTAAGGTCAAACAAGATCTGACAACTCAGTTGTACCTGTTTGGCACCTCTAAATTCTATGTTGGATTCCAGAAGCCAAGCACAGCTGACTGGCTGCTTTGTGATACCACTCAAAAGAGTATCAACAAGAATGAACAAATTTCTCATGCACAGTTTTGCACTGTGGTTTGTCTTCTGATGTCTCTTCCCCAACTACTTGAAACAGCCCACAGTGTTCTATGCATTACAGCAAGAATTTGAAGTGCCCAAGAAAGGACTGATGGAATAAATATTTAATAGAATAGACCAGTATCTGGAATTAAATTGGGAATGTCTTCTAATGCATTAATGGTATAGGAAGAGCTGAGACTCCAGCAATGCCCTGCCCTCCTGAGTTCTGAATACTGTGCTGGAGGGATATTACTGGTAAAACACTGCAAAGAAGGTAAGGAAGAAGAGTGACCACTTGAAAATACCCATGAGAGAGTTTGTTACCCATACCTGGGTCTGTTTGTTTGTTTGTTTTTTCTGGGGGGAGGAGGGGGATGGGACAGGGGGATAGGTGTATGCTGTTAGCAACGGAAGGGCTGATCATCCAGTGAAGAACATATAGAAAGATGACTAATTATGATTAAGAAACCTACTGGGCAAATGAGGCAGAAACATGTCAACATAGTTACTTCAGTCAGAAATGCTTTTGGGCACAAAACTAAGGGAATATTCTGGCTCCCATCCACACTTACAGTTCAGGGGAAGGAGCAAAAGGAGTGGGAAGACAGGAAAATTTCATCTGAAACATGCTCTTAACGTTTATTGTCCTTATTACTGTGACATGTTCTCAAAAATTACCAAATAACCACAGACCTCTAGGGTCAAAGTGTTTGAGCCTCTCTTCTATCACAGCCTCAATGTTTGGTTCATAAATAATATGCAGAGGGAAGAGCACCACCTATTGAACTACATATGCCACTAAAATGTAAATTTTAGTTCTCTTTAAAGTCCAGTGGGGTTTGGTGTTTTTGTACAAGCTATGAATATACAATTTATTCTGTTCCAAAACACACATGAAAGTTGATCTTGTTCAGGTCAGGCAATTAAGTCCACATCATCTTCTTTATAAACCTTTTGCTTCCTGCTTGTGTCCTAAATCTTCCTGCATTTAGTTAACCATTCTTCCACAGATGAAAATTCAGATACCACGGATACTAGTATAACTTCTATTGAGCTATAAACGTCAGTATGATAACTTTAAACTTCTCAGAAATATGCATCTAAAGCGTAATTCAAGCGGTTGGGCTTTTCCAGCCATGAGTTTAAAACAGAGGGGTAAAGCTCAGACTTGCAAACAAAGTTCTCAATATATTGAAAGGATAGACAAGTGAAACTGAAGATACCTACAGCATACTCCACTTTCCTAACTGTCCAATTGAATAAGCCACGGAAACGAAGCATAAAACAAAGACATTTTTATGTTTTTGCTCACTTTTTTTTCTTTCTTTTTTCTTTCTTTTTTTTGGGGGGGGCAGAAAGTAGAGCAAATGTCACTGAAGTCCTTGTTTCTCCTTTGTATATCTTTGAATCAGTCCTCTATGAAACTGGTGACCAAGCACATTATTAACGCAGTGTTCATGAGGAGTACTCAGTACTGTATGTTTAGGGACTCATGGAGTCCTGGCAGCTGTTTGTTCCAAGCTTAGGGTAAAATATTTCTGGATGGATTCCAAAAGCAGAGCTAAAGCATTTTTTTAATTTTTTTTTTTCTCCATGCAGACACATTAGAACCAGCACATTAGAAGAAAGAGCATTACACTGTGACAAGCAGGTCATGGCTGGATGAGAGCCTGAAGTTTTTCATCCTCCTAATAAACTCTGTTGTTAATTTCCCAAAACTCTGTCTTCTTCAACCACTTATTTCTGTTCCTGGTACTATTTCAAAGTTGAGAAGGAAGAGTACGATAAGAAATTTTGAAGAAACATGAGATGTGTAGTGTTGAAAATGAAAGACAAGGAAAAGTTATCTATTTTGCAACCTTATTATTCATCTGTTATAGTACTCTGGAAATCAGAAGACAAATATGCAATACACAAGTCTTATGTTTCATCCTTGTCAACCCTACTGCAAACCTCCGTTTATAAATATATCAATTCATTTTTACTCTAACTTTAGTTTTACTATGTTACTTTCCTCTGACTCCTGAAGAATCTAAAATATTTAAGGAATCCTGCCTCTGAGAATCAGGTTAGCTCTTGGGACAAACAAGTCATCTTTTTTCTTGGATGAATGAGTAGCAGAATGTACATCTGAAAAAAAAATATGTACATCCTCTTTGAACAAGCAGCATTATGTATGAAGTAGATATCAAAATAAAATCACCATTATTAATTTAAAATGCAGGTAAGAAGAGTAATTGCTGAAAAGTCTCAGGACTGAGCATCTAGAGGCTGAAGAGGAAATTATAGGCCTCCTTAATTCAAGAGTAACACTAGTACTGACTTAATGGAACCAAGGTCACTTCAGGTTTGAGCTGCACTTCAGACTCTAAAATAAAAAGATCTCTATTTCTCTCTGGAGGGATTCAGTTTTCTGTCACTCCATCTCAATTTTCACATAGAGCAGGTGCATAACATTGGCTAGGACCTTTTAGAAACCCACTAGGTTACAGGAAAGAGCTGTGACAAACTAAACAGCCTACAGCCATGTAAGATGTGAAAGGTAAAACTGCAGAGGTAAAATAGAGGAGAAAAGGACTGTCAAGCAGCTTAAAGATTCAAGAGAAAAAGAATGGATGTGATAAAAAGTATAAAAAAATCTAAGCTGAAAAACAGAGCTGGAACCTGGCAATACAGGAACATCACAGATCACCTGATTTCAAAGAGCAGTAGCAGCTGACCCTTTTCCATCCCCAAGTGTCTCATCAAGGGTGATGAAGCATATTAGTGGTTAGCCTAGTTTATCCCTAGTTCTAGTTAATTTCTTTGTGTCTCAGTCAATAAATTACTGCTTTTTACTTTTAAATGGAGCATATCCTGCTTGCTGTCTCTTTATGTATAGCAGAAGTAATCCAGACTGGTTGAGAGAGCGTGACATTACCTCCAATGGACCTTTTCCTGCTCTCTTGTCACAAATTATACCACTCTCTTCATAGCATGCCTCATGCGGCAACCATTTTAATCACTCATAACAGCATAATTCCATTCCAATTTTTTTATAGTAACTGCATAGTATTTGATGAAAATTTTAGCATAATTTTTGCGTATTAATTAAGTTGTATAAATACCTAAATAAAATTTCATTATTTTAGGCAACACCAGCTCAATGGTGCCACATCAAATGTACAAGAATAACAGCGTAAAAATCTAAGACATTTGCCTACTACTGCTTTGTTTATTTTCTTTTTGGCTTTTGGAATTACTAGAGAAACACTGTAGGAAAGGAGGAACAAAGATGGATGTTTGCTTTTACTCTAAAACATATAATTGAATAATAATTTTTAAAAGTGTGAGTCTCCATATTTTGCATGCTGTTCTTCACTTTCACTGAAACTAACAAAAGACATTATGTAAACTCACATATGAACCACTTATTTGGACAAAGTATGTATTTAAATGGTCAGTAATTCTCTTCAACTGTCAGAAGCCAAAAGCTTGCAATTTTCTTCTGTATAATACCTTTTAAATTGTGAGAACATCATCATGCTCTTTAAAGGGAAGAAGAGAAAGGGCTGGAGAGTACCACATAATTCCGCTATATCCCAGCACTCCAATGGATTGCTGCCAACTGTAAACATACTTAATTCATGTATTGTTATAAGAGAAGATGAATGCCAGTTGTTAGATACATTATAGGGTACCATACAAATGTTGGCAGCGTTTTATAGTGCTGTCATATTCAGAAAAGCGATTACAGAAAATATGACATTTAATACAATTGCTCCCTTCCTATCTTCAGAGGAATATCTCAACCACTTTTAACAGTAATTTTCTGATTCCCTGAACTTTGCATAGCAAATATCACTAGTGGAGAGTAAAGTGTGTTGTACCAAGCTTCCTCTCCTGAAATCATCCACATTATTGTCAGCTAAGTTATGAAGGTAGTTCTGTGAGCAGGATAATGGAATAGGGGCTTGCAGGGAACAGTGAGCAACAGGAAAACATAATCTGATAACTCCAACTGATGAAACATTACCTAGAACAGAAATAATAACTGGACAATGATTCCTAAATTTTGAACACTGATTTAAAACTTCAATCAAAATATATGAAGCTTTTTAAACAATATTTCACAGAGATTCTAGGTAAATACAAACTACCTTTTTTTTTTTCTCCAAACTTCAAATTAAAACCTAAATTAACAGTGTATAGGAATGTTCACAAGAAATTAACGAATTTTACAAATGATAGAAATATGGCCAATTCATCTGTGTAGCTCTTGGTCACCATTTAGAACCAATATATAGAAAAAGCAAACTGTGCTGGTTTTGGCTGGGGTAGAGTTAATTTTCTTCACAGTGCCTGTGTTTGGGATTTGTGCTGAGCACTGGGTTGATAATATAGAGATGCTTTTGTTATTGCTGAGTGGCATTTGCACAGCATCAAGGCCTTTTCTGCTTCTCACCTCACCACACCACACCACAGCAAGGAGGCTGGGGGTGCATAAGAAGGTGGGAGGGGACACAGTGGGGACAACTGACTCCAATGGATCATAGGGACATTCCAGATCACATGGTTTCATGCTTAGCATATAAATCTGAGAAAAGAAGGAAGTGGGGGTGGCATTTGGAGTGATGATGTTTGTCATACCCAGTAACCATTCTGTGTGACAGGGCCCTGCTTTCCTGGAGAACACCTGAACCTTGGCTGAACACCTGCCTGCCCACGGGAACCAGTGAATTAATTCCTTGTTTTTCTCTGCTTGTGCAAAGGGCTTTAACTTTACCTATCAAACTGTCTTTATCTTAATCCACAAGTTTTTTCACCTTTCCCCTATCCACCAGGAGGGAGTGAGCAAGCAATCTAAATACCCAAAACAACAGCAACAATAAAAACTCAACCAAGAAAACCCCAAAACAAAAACAAAGAAGCCCTACAGAATTGCCATTGCCTGCTGTTAATGACCATTGACCACAACTAAAAGCACTCATACTTCTAAATGAATCTATTTAAGGAATGTATGGTTTTATGCTGGAGACTTCAGATTTTATTAAATATAACAAGAGAAAAATCAGCAGTACCCCTGATTATATGATGTAATGTCAGAGAAATCACAAGTAAAACAAGTATTATGAAGTACTTAGCACTTTCACAGACCAGCACACCTCAGGATGATCTGAAAAGTCCCTATAGCAATTTTTACTGAAACCAATAATTCTTTTTTTTTTGACCTATGTAAATAATTTGTCCTTCATAATTTGAAAACTGCAAATTTACTTCCTTTCTGCAAGGATCCAACTCTAATTTTGCTCTAGGAACAATAATTATGTAGTACGATGGGTGGCACAAACGGTACTCTAACGGACTAATGGATAGCCTCTCTTTAATAGGGAAACTAAAATACTCCATCATTCAAAGGACGAGGTAGTCTCTTAGTTGCCTCTTTCATGTAATACTGGCAAAAAGTGCTCCATAAGAAAAATTCTGTACTCCATAGGAATTTTTGGTTGGTTGGTTGGTTTTGGTTTTGTTTTTTTGTTGAGTGATTTAGATGTACATATTCTAGAGAAAGGGTATTCAACCATCCAAAAAAGCTTAATCTTGACATGAACTTAGATTATCAAAATTCAATAAAATAATTTGAATTTTTTGGCAGATCAGCACTTTTTAGGATCAAATATCCTGCTAAAGAAGACTAGAAATGTATTCATGAATGTGAACAAAGGAATTCTTTGAAGAACACTGTGACCAAGTTTCTGTGAGCATAAGCAACCTGATGCTTTCCCAATAACACAATCATTAAATTAATCCAGGATTAATTTTAATGTAATGCTTTTAACATGAGAATTGCAGTACTTTCTCTTGGCTACATAAACACCTAAAGATGAGAGTATATACAGATTTTTTTGTCTTCCTTCCAAGCTAACAATGATATCAATTGCAACAAGCAAAACCATACCACATATGTTCAGAAATTTGTGTTTCTTTCTTTAACTCGTATTCTCAGAAATGCAGTGATGGTGGGCTACTCCCTTCACTCTGCAAAGTGGAGTTTAATTTCAATGCAAACTTGCAAAACGTCTCATCAAGCATATATGATTCCTAACTTTGATTATCATTTTAATAATCACCAGCTCCCTGTATAAATCAGCGTGCCAACAGCAGGATAAAGCAGCAGTTAGCTATACTAATAAGTTTACCCAGTATTTCGAAATCTGTTTTATCATCCTGTTTGCAGCTCATCTACATATACCATCCGATGGTAATCCAGTAACATTAACGAATGTAAATATCTTACAGGCTTTAATTTTTTATGTTGACCTTTCTCTGTTCTTTCTATGAAATAACTTTGCATACATTGCATCGTCTTTTCCATTTATGTTCTCCTTTCTTTCTTCCCTTCATATTCCGCAAATCTGTTTTTCAGTTTGAATGGAGTGTCTTTTCTAGCCTTCTTTAGCAGAGCTCAAATACTGTCCAACCTGAGCATGAGTTCAGTATCTCTCACAACCTGAGGAAGGTGACAGTCTAACACTGCACAGTAACAGACAGACAATTGTCTCTTACCAAAACTGCATCTCTTGCTTAATAACATAACAACAAAAAACATCCTTGGGAAGAAATATTAAAACAGTTTGCATCAAAATAAGATTTAGTAGCAGCAAAGTGACTTTTATTTCATAAACAATATGCAACTAAAATAAATACTTTCATTATTATAAAAGTTATTCTCTCAAGAATTTTGTTTTCACAAATACAACTCACCACAAAATTCTTTCAGAAACCAGCTAAGCTTGACAAATTGTCTCCCATATTATCTACTTTAAAATCAATCAGATACCTTGCTAAAGAATTTTTTTTTTTAATTGAATATAGTTAAGAGTGAGAAAGAAAAAGGACAGCAAGCCACATACACGATACATGCAGCTCAGTGACGAACAGAGTTCTTATTGGCGTCATCCAATTAAAAATATTCACTTGGAAGCAAACTGATAAAAGCCTGCAGGACATCAACTGTGCCAAACTATTCATACATTGCATTTGACATGATACCAGTTTGACATATGATTGGCAATAGGAAGGGAAAAGAAGGAAAGAGGAAAATAAAGAAAGAGGGAAAGAAAGAAGCAACTAATTTTTATGAAGGTCAACTATTTTAATGAAAAGACATGCAATGATGATTAGGGAGGGAATTTGAAACTGTACCAGAAAAGCCAATGAAGAAATGTGGTTAATAAAAACTGTTTGATATGCTAGAAAAAAAGCAAAACCACAAATTCAATGTCTGACTTAAATTTTTTTTATCCAGTTCATCTCAGAATTTCTCAGTTCAGATCAAGTGCAAAGAAGTATTGAGACTTAAGAGACTGAACCCAAATGCCATTTCAATTCAAGGCAGAACTTCTACCGAGAACATATTTCTGTCAAGTTTAAATATTCTGGAAGACCTTAATTAAACTTTTTTTTTTTACTTCAGAGCATTCACAGTCTGTTTTTTTACACACACATACACTGAAAATACTTTTCTAAAGTATGTCTTGAAAAATGTAACTACAGAACATTAATATGTTTCAGTGTTTCTGTAAGTAGGAACAAAGTGCTCAAGATCAAAATCAAATCAAGTTGTTAAAAGTCTTATTTTGTGAGTAGACACTTTAACTTCCAGATTAAATGCTCTGTACAACATGAATGTACCCTTTATCTCATTATGTACCTAAATTCATGAAAACATTAGAGTTGCTGGGGATTAATCACTTCTGTTCAGTTGTGACATCAATTAAATTAGACTGGTTGGGGCAACAGTTTCTTTGCTTGAGGTTAAAATGGTAGCAAAACATCTATTCTAAATAAAACTGGCAACACTAATACAAGTAGAGACTCCTTATATTTAGTGGGTTTTTTTCTGTTAATATGTAAAACCAATAAATGCAAAAGAAGAAATTGAAGTACTAATGAAAAACATATGGTATAATATTTGTTTGTGACAGAAGTGATACTTAATTAATCTCCTCTTACTCACTATTACCAGTTTAACATGTCTGTAAAATGACACAGGCTTTGATGAAAAATCATACTCTTACAAGTGAAATAGCATAATAATTAATCTAGATCGGAAAAAGTCACTTCAGTCTGTAAATATTCACCTAAGGATCCAATCTTCACAGTGAAAATAGTTTTACAGATACCTAAACTTATATATACAATTACCTAAACACATTGCTGTACTTAAATGTGAACCTAGACTTTTTATTTTAAAGCAAAAGAGGCTGAAGTGTGGCTTTGGTCATACAATTGTAAAAGCCTCTATGGCTGTCTGTTTACACTTTTCACCCTAACAATGTCCTTGCTACAGCTTTCTTCCTCACAAGAGAAGTAATGTAGATAACAATCCTCCTCTGTCAGTGCAAAGTACTCCATGAAAGCATCTGGTGTGCTTAAACTCAAAACCACACAAATTACATTGAACTACTTCTGACATTACTACTGAATAATCTGTCCTATGGTCCAAGAGATGAGAGGACTGAGTCCTTAGAAATACACTTTAAAGCAAGACCAATTCAAACATCACTGTCAGTTTCTGCAACAACCCCTTGACTATCATCTATTTGTCATTATGAACCATAACTTTTGTTGGCCATTACACACCATATGATAACCACATATAGCAAAACAACAAAAACTGTGCTAGATTTTACAATCAAATACATAGTTTACATATTCATTTACTTATGTTATCTAAAAACTAATATTTACTGATTAATCAATGTTACATTAAACTATTTTAAATAATTAACAATAAAATTAATATTAGCTAATTAAGAGAATTAATATTAATTGATATAACTTATTTATAATTTTTATAGATATTATATTTTTATATTCATATTCACTTACATCAGTAAAGTATCTGAAACAATACTAATAGACAAAAATGACTCCTCACCTTTCGCAAAATGTCAAGCAACTCTGAAAACAATAGGAGGGCATTAGCAAAAAAAATACCTATAAAGCTTGTAAAGCAAATAGAAATAAAGTGAAAAAAAAATTGCAGATACCGCTTATTTAAAACTAACTATTTACACATGATGGAGAGATCCATAGATTCATAGAATCCTGAGTTGGAAGGGAACCACAAGAATCATTGAGTCCAAACCTTAGCCCTGCACCGGGCAACCCCAAGAATCACACCACGTGCCTGAGAGCATTGTCCAAACACTTCTTGAACTCTGTCAGGCTTGGTGCTGTGACCATGTCCCTGGGGAGCCTGTTCCAGTGCCCAATCACTCTTTGGGTACTTTTTCCTAATATCCAACCTAAACCTCCCCGATACAGTTTCATGACGTTCACTCAGGTCCTATCACCAGTCACCACAGAGAAGAGATCAGTGCCTGCTCCCCCTCTTCTCACTAGGAAGTTGTAGACTGCAATGAGGTCACTCCCCTCAGTCTCCTCCAGGCTGAACAGACCAAATTACCTCAAGCTCCTTATATTGTTTCCCCTTCAGGTCCTTCTACCATAATTCACCATGTTACCAGGTTATCTCTGATGCATAAAGCAAGAAAATCAATCAGTTGACACCACGTCACCTACCGTTAATACTTCTTTACATAGCTCTTTCCCTTCAAAACTCTTTTGGCATTATGCAATATGTTTGATTACTAATTGAGGGATACAGCTCTGCAAGCGAATGTCATGCAACAAATCCTGATAGTATAAGTTCTCTATTTCAGGTACAATAAAAATAATATATTAGACATTGTGTGCAGTAAAAAAGTTTCATTCTTCAGGGTGACCTGTTGTACTTGTCCTAAGGTTTGATATTCAATAATGCAGTTACCAAAGCAAGTGCACAAATGCACATTGCAATTTTCATACTGGTAAACTTCAACAAAGTACAATAATGCCACATGACACAACACTTCATTTTAGTCCCACTTAAAACAAATGTATTAATTAATTACAATATATTATAAGAACAGGTAAAATAACATCAGTCAAGTGTAAAATCACTACAGTCAATATGCAAAAATTATTTCCAGCAGCCTGAAAAAATATCTATTATCTCATGAATATATAGTGCATACAGATATAAAATTTAGCATCATTATATACCAATGTGACATATATCTTCAGTATACAGAGAAAATTATAATGCAAGAGAGCTAGCCAGGAGTGAGTTATAAGTCTCTTGATAAATGAAGATTAATGTAACAGAGCTAAGTTAACATGTATTATAATGATATAAAAATAACAATAGTTCTTAACTGCTACGGTGTCTTTTGTCTGTGGAGCTCAGAGCACTTTACAAGCACTAATTGAAACAACATCCCTGCAAGGTGGATACATTTTATTTTCTGGGTTCTACAAATTGGAAAATGAAGGCAAAGATAATTAAAAGAGCTTGCCCCAGGTCAGAGAGCAAGCCATCAACTAAAGCAGAAATACAACTTTCAACTTGAAGTTCCGAGTTTTAATCCTTCTTCTTTAACCCTATATGCATAACAGTAATATTAATTAATACTTCTAACAAAACACAGTACTTCTGTCATTGAAATCAATATCAATACTGCTGATTTCATTGGTGGAAGTTCAACTGTATCACTAAACAATTCCAAAACTATGCTAACATCTTAACACATAAGATGGACAATCTCCAGATGGCCCCAGAAAATCTGTAAAGAGGGAGACTCAATCTCCTTTTCCAGTACTGCAATCTATTCCAGTGCTCAGTGACTCTCACACTGAAAAAAGTGTTTCTGATATTCTAAGGCCACTTTCTGTGTTCCAACTTTTGCCCATTGCCTCTGATCTTGTCACTGTGCACCTGAAAAGAGCACGGCTTTGTCTCCTTTACACTCCCCACTTCAGGTATTTATAAACATTAATAAGTATCCCTCCTAAGCCTTGTGCTTCAGGCTAAACAGTCCCAACTCTCTTTGCCTTCGTTTATTTTAACCATTTGTTTTTCTGGGGAAATGGATGTGTGAATAATCTAAAACTCAAAACTGAAGCTAAGAATTTTTTCTGTTAATTACAAAGGCAGAGGATTTGACCCTAAATCTGAGGAAGAAGGAATTAGGCATAAAATATATTTTAGCAATAATTAAATGTCCAAACAATTCCAATTATCTGAACGTCAGCTATTTAGATAATATCAAAATGACTCTTACAATTTCCACTAATCATTAAATTATCACTTCCTCCAATATTTTACATGATAGCAGAACAGCTGTCTACCACAAATTAAACAGAATATTTATCCTGTTTGGAATACAGAATGGGTTATTATTATTTTATAGACACTCTGAAAAAAAGATCATAGAAATATTTAGTTCAAAGACTTTTAATATTTTACTAATACAAAATTGTTTCTGTCTCTTCTCAATTATATTTTCTCCACATGCGTTCACTCCAAAAATGTTAGATGTCCTGTTAAAAACATAAATAAAATAAGAATATTTTCAATAATGTTAAAAAGGAAGCCTTATGTGATTTTTGTTGGAGTCATCCTTTATTTATCTTGAGAAACAAAACTAATTATTCATACAACCCAGCTGCTGTCTTGAAGCACACTCATTAATATACCAGTAAACATAGGGTACTTTGATTTTTTTCCTGATTAAAATATTTTAAGAGTAATTAAGAGGAAAAACTATCAGAAATGTCTTACAGGAAAGGATGGTTGCAGCATTAAGGAAATTCAGAAGACAGGGGGAGACAAAAGCATCTCTATCTACAGAATATTTTCCTATGGTATAATATTGAGTTATTTCATCTTGATTATTCCAATCAGTTCTGTTTATTTCATCTCCTACATGTCAAGCATGAGCAATCCAGAGTATAATTGGAATAGCACACAGCTAAAAGCAGGAGACAGGAGCGAAGACATCCACCAACCTATTTCTCTGCTACAAGGAAAAGCATTTACACTACTGGAAAACACAGAAGTGCCTGTAAACAGATATGCCCATTAAATCAGTTAGTCAGCAAGGTCCCTTTTGAAAGAGCAACACAGAAAACATCTTCTCAGGTTTTACTTAACTTTCTGTTCAAAGGGTGGATGTTGAGCCTCAGGGATCAGCTGGTGACATGAAAATCTATCTTCCAAATCACTCGGGTGTTTTTCAGTAATGAGTTCCCACTTCCCTATCCCTGAAAGGCATGGCAAATAGAGTCATAGATCAAAGCAGCACGTAGCTGAGTGAGTACAGCTGTGGAAGCTAAAATGGCAAGGGCTGCTGTGTGCTAATGAAAAGGGCCATCACTAAGGATTTACTCTAGAATTCAAAACTGTCACTTTCAATTTGAAACAAGGGATCCATTAGCTTAGTGCACTTTTTATTGTTATTGATTTGCAATCCTTTACATTCTTTTAATTTCAAACTGTCATTAAATGCATAACTGTTTTTTACTTCACAGAATAAGTCTTGATGATTTTGCTTTCAAATAATTATTCTCAAACCACATTTTCTTCTTGCATCAGCTTCTTAATGAGTTTCATTAATATAGGTTTCCATCTACCTTAATTATAGTTTTGGCAGATTTGCTTTTAGCCACGTCTCACCTTACTACAGTAGCATTTTGTCACATCCTCTGGTTAAGTCAGAGTGGCCCTGAACAATTACTTCTCTTCCCAAAGTAGTGTGTGTGGGGCTAAAGTGCATGGACACATATATTCATACTTAGTAAAAAAATCCAAACAACCTGCCATTCTCTCATCTAACTTAAGTGGCAAAGAAATTATCCACCTTTCCCCTTGGTAACGGAGGAACTATTCAAACAATACAACTAAAAACGGCAAAGGAATTCCAGAATTGCAAGCCTCAAATATCCAAACTATGTCAATAATCTGAGCCAAATATCACATTGAATTATATTTACAAAGCATACAGGTGTAACACTGATATTTTATTGACACCTTTACCTCAGTGCACTCAGCTCATAAAGCAAAGAGTATTTTTATCCCAGTCCAGAGAATCAAAGAATATGCTGAGTTGGAAGAGACCCACGAGGATCACTGAGTCCAACCCTTAGCCCTGCACCCATTTGTGGAGGTAACAGAGAGCTTTGCTAAGGACAGATTTGCATCCCCTCAGGGGGAAGAAGGTGAGTTTTTGGGTGAGTGGTGATGAAGCCTCCAGCCTGCATAAGACAGAGGGGCTGAACACCTACCATCAGGTACAAGCTGGGCTCTGAGCCAGATGCAAAGCAGAAATGTGGAGACAGGATAGTGTTTTTTATCATGCCAATTGTCCTCCCTTACACCACTCCTCCTCCACTCCCCAAAGAATGTCACATGTACATGGGATATTCACATTCACTCTCACATGTGGCCTGAGGGTACTCATCCCTTCTCATGGGGTATAACTGGCTCAATTATGCTGTGTCATAAACCATCAAAGACCCACAGAGCACCCTCAGACTCATTTCTGAGGCTTTCCACCAGAGGACTGAAAGTTTTCCCCCAGGGAAAGTATCTGGGGGTTCCCACTAGAACCTGAGTGTATATTAACCCATTGGACTTTGTGTTTAGTGAACTTCCCCCCATTCACAACAGAACAAGACTGTGACCATCACTTTGACCAGTGGAATAAACCTAAAATTACAACAATCAAGTTTCATCACAGGATCCACAGGTGGTGACATCTTTCCATTCTTATCCTTTCTTTCGCTTTCTTTCTTTGTTTTCCCTTATCCATTTTCCTAAGTAATATCTTTATGCTTTCATATTGCTATATTACAATAGATAACAACCAAAATGGCTACATACCTCCTTTCCATTGCAACTAAACTGTTCTAAAATAAACCCTACATATATATATATTTGCAAACACTGATCATTCAGTGTTGCTTCACTCTAATCCATCCTAAGGGATCTATTAAAAAGAACCTGTGTTACCTTCACCCTCTGGGACCGGTCGTAACAGCCTCGTATCTCCACAATCTTTCTTTGCTATTTTCACCTTCACTAGCTTGAATAACTCTTCTACTTCATCATGGGATGGAGTAGAGAATTAGATAGTTACTTACTGACACAAAAGACACTACTTTAATGTAAAAAAAATACATCATTTTATGAGGCAGTATGTGTTGCTTTTCACAATTTTGTTAAATTGAATTCAAGTAACTACAGTCTTCTTTTCTAAGACTGCCACACCTGTTGCAAATAGATATTATTCCTATTCAATCTAACACTTTCTATTGTACTTTAACAACTGTACTTGTGCATCAGTCTCACTGGCATTAAACATGGTAAAAGTTTTATACTGAAGTTCATACACCTTCTTTGATGTATAATCCATCAGTTTAAACAGATACTATGATTCTGCATTGGGGTTCTTGCATTTTTGCAATATATTAAATTATTCAATTTTTTAGAGTACTAGCAGAAAACATGGACATTTTAGAGAGAATGGCGATTCATTAATCTTAATAATAGTAGAATAATATAATATAATCACAGAATCACAGAATGGGTAATGTTGGAAGAGACCACAGTGGGTCACCTGGTCCAACCTCCCTGATCAGGCAGGATCATCATAGAGCACAATGCACTGGATCTCATTCAGATAGATCCTGAATATCTCTGATGAGGGAGACCTCTCTGGGCAATCTGTTCCAGTGTGTGGCTGCCTGCACAGTAAAGAAGTTCTTCATTATGTTTAGATGGAACTTGCTGTGCATTATTTTCTGCCCATTGCCTGTTGTCCTGTTGCTTGGCATCACCAAGAAGGGCCTGAGGGCCTGGCTCCATCCTCTTGACAACCTCCATTCAGATACTTATAGACAGTGATGATGTCCTCTATCAGTTTTCTCTTCTTGAGGTTGAACAGGTCCAGTTCCCTCAGCCTTTCCTTCGGACCCTTAATCATCTTTGCTGCACTCCACTGAACCCACCCCAGGAGCTCCATGTCTCTCCGGTACTGAGGAGTCCAGAACTGGACACAGCACTCTAGATGTTGCCTCACCAGGGTTGAGTAGAGGAACAGGATCATCTTCCTCAACTTACTGTCAGTGCTCTTCCTAATGCACCTCAGGGTACTCTTGGCCTTCTTGGTCAGAAGGACACACTGCTGGCTCATAGACAGCTTGTTGTCCACCAGAACTCCAAGGTCTTTATCCACAGAGCTGCTTTCCAACATGTCAGCCCCCAGCCTGTACTGGTGTCTGGGGTTATTCTTCCCCAGGAGCAGGACCCGGCACTTGCCCTTGCTGAATTTCAGATAGTCCTTCACTGCCCATCTCTCCAACCTGCTGAGGTCCTTCTGAATGGCAGTACAGTCCTCTGGGGCAACTCCTTCCAGTTTTGTGTCATCAGTGAACTGGCTGAGGAGGCGTCTGCCCCTTTGTCCAAGTCACTGTGAATAATTTAAATAAGACTGGACCCAATATTGAACTCTGGGGTCACACCAGTGACAGACGTCCAACTAGATGCTGTGCCTCTGATTACGACTCTCTGGGATCTGCCATTCAGCTAGTTCTCAATCCACCTTATAATCCACACTTCCTGAGTTTGTCTATGAGGATATTGTGAGAGACAGTGTCAAAAGCCTTGCTGAAGCTGAGGTAGACAATATCCACTGCTCTCCCCTCATCCACCATGGTAGTTATTTCTTCATAGAAGTCAATCAAGTTGGTCAAGCACGATATAGCTTTAGTGAATCAAATTAGCTTTAGTGAATCAGTGCTGGCTACTCCTGATCACCTTCTTGTCATCCAGGTGGTTAGAGATGGCCTCCAAAATGAGGCACTTCATCATGTGGTCCAGTAATCAAGACGAGGCTGACTGGTCAGTAGTTCCCTGGGTCCTCCTTCTTGCCCTTTTTGAAGACTGGGGTAATATTTGCTTTCTTTTAGTCCTCAGACACCCCTCCTTATTACCATAACCTTTCAAAGCTGATTGTGAGTGGCCTCACCATGATGTCCACCAGCTCTGTTAGCCCTTGTGGATGCACTGAATCAGGGCCCATAGACTGTTGATATCAAGTTTGCCTAGGTGTTCTCTAACCAAATCCTTCTTGACCAAAGGAAAGTCTTTCTTGCAACATTCCTTCACACTGGTCTTCTGTGTCAGAGATTCCCAAGGACTGGTCATGTCAGTGAAGACCGATGCAAAGAAGGTGTTTAGTAACTCTGCCTTCTCTGCATCTTCTGTCACCAGGCTCCCCTCTCCATTTAGCAATGGGTCCACATTATCCTTAGTTTTTCTTTTGTTACTGATGTATTTTAAGCAGCCCTTCTTGCTGTTGTTGACTTAATTTAATTCCAGATGCACCTTGGCCTTCCTCGTCTCATTTCTACTTACTCTGACAATCTCTCTGTACTCATTCCAAGTGGCCTGACCCTGTTTCCACCCCTGTGTATTTCCTGCTCACGCTTAAGTAATGACCAGAGTTCTTTATTAATCCATTCAGGTCTCTTGCCCCCCTTTGCACAATTTCTTGCTCATTAGTATACATTGTTCTTGAGCCTGGGGGAAGCGATCCTTGAATATCAACCAGTTCTCTTGGACCTCTCTTCCCTGCACTACCTGTTCCTACGGGATTCGTCCCAGAAGATATCTGAAGAAGGGAAATTTAGATTTCCTGAAGTCCATGGTTGTAATCTTACTTGTTGCCCTGCTTCCTCCTCATGCTATAAGAAAGTCCACAATTCTATGGTCTCTATAGCCAAGGCTGCTCCCAGCTTTCACAGTATTATGATTCCTTGACTTGTAAATATATTTTATAATACATTGATAATAAATTAACAGACAAAAAGCCCAAAGCATTTTGAGATATTGTAGCTCTTTCTGTGAGGGATCATCAGAACATGGTGCCTGCAGCACCAGCTTTTAATTTGTCATTGCCTAACATTCACAGGTAAGCAGAAAAGTTTGATTTTTCTTCCTAAGTTCTCTTGTACTATTTCCACAGCTGAAAGTACTTGGATACTGAAATTCCTGTCAAAAAAAGCAAAATACTTAATTTGCAGATAACTCAGTTGATTTGTAAATTCTGGAGTCCATGTACTTCCAAGACACAATGTTTATGTTGATAACATAGATGCAAAATAAAACTTTAAAGTTACCTTAAAGTTGGTGCTGACCACACACACACACACAAAAAAAAATAAAATCTACTTTAGATGGAATTTCTGGATTTCTGACCCTGAACAGTAATGCCATAAAATTTCCCATCCCTGGAAGTGTTCAAAGTCAGGCTGGATGGGGCTTTGATCCACATGCTCTGGTTGAAGATGCCCTTGCCCATTAGAGGGCCAGGAGGGTTGGGCCAGATGATCTTTAAAAGTCCTTTCAAACCCAAACCATTCTAACTCTAGGATTCCATGGAACTCATTGTAATATATCTTCAGATTTAAATATTTCACTGTAGTCCTATCTTTTGCCTTACTTAGACACTTAACTGCAACATGAATGTTCAAGTTTGCTTTATAATCCACGAGATACTTCAGCAGAACCTCTCAAAAAGCAATTTTATAAAATTAATTCTCCTAAAGAAAATTAACATTAAATGTTCCCCTAAAAAAAGGTAATAGTTATTCCTCTAAAGACTATATGTTTTTGCAAAAAAAAGAAAAAAAAGTCAAATGAGTAACATTTCTCTGCTGTAATATAAGTCATTGCTCTATAGTATACTTTTTATTTTCTAGTTGTAACCAACTTGCAATGATTTTTAGGACTTGGGATGACTGTATTATTTTAATCTCTCTAGCAGCGATGAAAATTAACTCTGTATAAACTCTAGCCAATTTTAGATCTTCAGACCTTAGCGAAAGACCCTCTCATTATGTTTACTTTCTTCATGCTCTCTCTCACTTCACTGTCACCTGTATTTTCACATGAGGAACCACATTTGGGTATAGATATTTTAATGACAGCAGATCAAACACAGTCAGCCATGTAAGTTTTCTTTGTATTTGTTCTCTAGTAAACTAGGATAATTGAGGTAGACAACCTTTCATGAAAATATTCCAATTAGGAGTTAAATAAGGACTGCAGAATTTTTGCATAGTTTTCTCATATGTTTCATTTGATAAATTATTTTTTCTGTCTTTCATTTTCAGTACTTCCTTTAAACTGATCTAAACTCCAAACAAAAAGAATCCTAGATTAAAAACAATCATTAGGAATGCATATTTTATAAACATCAAAGCCAATCAGGTGAAATGTATTATACAAAGAATTATTTTACAAAAATATGCATATTACCCTCTGATTTCCTAAAAAGCATACAAAGATTAAAATTTAGAAAAAATCTTGTCTCAAAGCATTTCCTGGCTTTCTTCAAATCTGGAAATTGAATTCACTGATGTCAAAAATTACAAAGGTACAATAAAGCAAGCAAGATGCCTCAATTTCTCATGAATTTACTTCTTTTTCTCTTATTAGTTTAAAAGCTCAGACATAGAAAATTTTTTTAATCTCACTTTATCAGGAAACTGAAGATGAATACAGCGAGAAAAGCTGGTAAAAATCTCAGGCCTCAGTGTTTCAATTCAAATCTAATAGAATTAAAAAAAAATAAGTAAGTATTAACCAAGTAATTTATGCCTATATATAATCAAGATTTTAAGCTACCTTTTGCTTTCTATGACAACTGTTTTAAAGCACATTCCAGAGCATAATACCCAGTTACAAGAAGTTACCTGGCTATGTAAAACGGTACAGTTCGACAACTCATTAGCATTCACCGCTTATCAAATATATCGCTGATGATTCTCTGTAATGGTTTCTGGTGCACACGTTTTCTTCTGAATCTCCTCACACTTCCTGCCCTTAATATTACAAACACATTTCCCAGACACATATTCTCTGCAAATTACTAAATGATACTCAGCAAATCTATTAACTGTCTTCCAAAATACTCTAGGAAATAAAAAATATTCTTTCAAATCCCTCAAATACTTGGGTAGTCTTGGACTTACACAACATTAACTTCAGCACAGACTGGAGACATGGAATCCTTCCCCTCAAAATATGAGAGACTTGGTTATCTGAACTTTTGATGCTATAGTCAGGGTGACACTATGAAACACCTTCAAAGATGTAGGCCAGAAACTAAAACTCATACAGGCCCATTAGAGAGCTTAATTTTATGAAGCATAATAGTTTCTGCACTTTAGAGAACCACTTTTTGTGCCCCAGACTTTTCCACTACACAGAAAACAGCCACATTTTCCTAGCAGATGGTGTAAAATTAAGTTAAACTCAGACCACTTGTTTTCAACTTGTATTTAAATACAAGTTGCTACTTGCTCATAGTGTCCAGGATACTGTGCATTTCACTTTATTTAGACTGGATACTGTGAAGCAGTTGACATCAGATGCTTAGGTGTACAGAAAAGATTTTTAGAAAGCATGTCAACAGTTGACACGCCTGCTTTCCACGTATTTCTAAATACCATCAGTACCTAAACAGATTTTATAGTATAGCTATAGTCAATTGCACTATATTCCCTTTTGGTAGATGACCTGTTCTGTGTGCATTAGTATGCTTTCATGGAGCGTATTTGATGACTGCGAATCTGATTTCCTCAGTTGCAATTATTTGTCCTTCCAGACTACACTAGAATTCATCCATGCAGTCTTACCTGAATTCACTGGAATTCATAGCTCATTCCAAACTTTTTTTAAAAGCCTGTTTTGGGGCTAGAAGCAGGTAAAACAAGAAATATGTTAAATGGTTGTATGTAGCAAGTGAGCTCTAGACACCACTGACAAATATTCTTTTCATCATTCAGGAAAAGTGCACTACAAGGATATTGTTTGCTGCAGAAAAGAGTAACACAGAACTAATACAGACATACAAAACAACTATTTTGGCAGTTGCTTATGTTTTCTTCCTCCTTACTAAATGAAGAATTTCTACAACAGCAAAAAACCAAGCAGATTTCACTTCCTTTGACTTCCCTTTCTGGTAATAATTCTAGCACCAGAAGGGAATTTTTTCTTTATGACACTGTAACTCTTGTGCTGACAAACACAGAGAAGGCATCAAGCACAGGCTCTAAGTCAAATTCACAGCTCACTTGCCTGCTTTAGAAAGATATATCAGTTTAGTCAGAACTTAGGATTCTAGGAAAGATTGCACGTTAGGTGTAAGAAGGGCACTGGCTTAATATGTTCAGCTTAATTTCTCACATATCTGTTCAGTTACCTCAGTACTGCACAAACTTCTTCCTTAGGTACTGATCTGATAGAGAAAATTCTTTTAAAAAGTAGCAATGCTAATGAGATGGACTCTCAGCAGCTATTACAGCCTGCTCTTATGTGGTTTTCACATAAAAGAGGTTGAAATGTATTTTAGGATCAGAAAGCTTTGCTGTATATCCAATTACTGTTCCTTGCTTGGCCTAGATTGTCCTTAAAAGTATATTTTCTATAACTACATTCAAAGCATTTTTAACTAAATCAAGTAATTAGGCCTTGTCTACTTTCTTTAATGCATGTGTCCTGTATATTATTTTGTTTCAGTTTCAGGAAGCTGTTTAGAAGTCTCCTTAATTTTTCTAATTTAAAAAGTAAACAGAATGTGCATGTGTTTCTCTCATTACACAGTGTACAATTAAATTATAAGTAAAATCATGAGACCTGAATATTTAACCAAGAGTCATGCTTTTACCTCATCCTCTGCACCAGTTTTTTCAGGCTCCCAGAATATATTTGTCGCCCTTATGTGACGTGGACACCTTATTTCAAGCATTTAAAGAAGTATACTAGATGCATGAACATATATAAGTAGTAACTGGCTCTAGGTAAATATATTCCCATAAATTTATGGCTAGGGATAGCCAAAAGTTCCATTTAAATAATAATCTTGGTTTCAGAAAAAGTTTTTCATGTTTAGATTATTGTTAAAAATAATTAACAGTGATTAAGTTTTACAGTAACTTAAACTATCCCTCAGCTTGGGGAACTATAGCATGCCATACAAGGTAAAGAGTGCTGTTTACAGAAGTGGGATACCCATATAAACACACATTAAGAGAGAGAAGGTTAAATTATACTATTTCACCTCTTTCAGCTGAGCTTTCTAAATACCATTTTCTGGGAAGATAATAGATGTATCATCAGCACAACCAGTACTTCTTGCTCTATTTCAATTCTTCGTGCAATTTAGGAATTTATTTCTAAAACTCCACTGCTTTCTTGCAAAAAAAGCCGCCCCTGAAATTCAAAATTTCTGATGTATCCATTCAACCTCACATGACAAATGAAAAATCTTCATGTGGGAAAAACTGAAATCCATTTAATTTATGTTTAATTTCAACTTGGCTACTGAGCAAAGAATTAAATTCTGTGAATGAATTATCTGCCTAGCTCAACATGTTACTGAGACAAAAGGTGACCAAATGTAAAGCATTTCTCAATTGGGTGCAGTGAAACTGTGCCAACAGTTGAATAACATACTACAAAATACTGTAGCATAAAAGAGAGAATTTGGGGGGGAGGGAGGAATGTCATTTCAGTTGAGCTGAATAAACCAGAACTTGTTGTTTGCTGTTTTTTTTCTAGAGCAGATAATAGCTACCTGATAATAAATAATCAACTTTGATAATAAGTAATCAAAATGAACAAGCAAGTAGTTTGCTGCTTGATAGCAAGCAAAGCAGGTTTATATTCTAGCTAGGTTAACCCTTTTGTGATCTTTCAAGCTTACAAGTGCTGTTAGTATTTGTAAGAAAAGCTAGTCCACTTCAAATTTTGACTAATAAACTAACTGACTAACAAGTTAAATGATTGTTGTTACCTTTTGAAAATAATTCCGTGAGGACAAGAACTGAAAAATAAAAAGACATTTTTTGTTGATTCCAGCCAAATTTATCAGTCTTTGAAGTATTGTATCTGTAACTTCAGCAAAGGTACAAGTCAAGAAAATATAGCTGGACCTCATGATTGTGAAAAAAACATTTTGTATGCAAACTTGATATCAGGTTGGGCTGCAAAGAGATGGCCTGAAAAGACAGCAAAGATACCTCAGAGAAAAGATGTTTTCTCCGTTCATCTCAACGGAGCTGTTCACATTAACAATCATCTCTAAAACATAAGAGTCAGTTTTAATAAGTTACTTGAGAAATATGATGTGAAAGTCACAAGCCTATCTTCACACTTCACTGCTACTAGGAATAAGACCCTTGCAGAATTCACTGAAGTTCGTTTGCATGTAAAGTATTGCATTACCTGCAACTTCAAATGGTGAGGGTTGTAAAGGCAGCTTGCCTTGAGTTGAATAAATTTTGTATAGGAAAGTACTGAGGAAACATAACTGAGTTCAGCTCTACTTCAGTAGTGCTTCAGAGTGTTTCTGAGAGCAGATTAACTATTTTAAGAGACTTGCCCAGTCTGGCTTACAAAAACCACTATATCCACACAGACTCTGGCATACTGTCTAAGCAGGTATATTTTTCTGATGTGATAAGGGTATTAGTTGTTATTGAAATATCAGCCTTTCCAATGTGATTTCTCTCTTAATTATTTTTGGCCCCCAGAGTCCCTAAAACTTTTAATTCAACCACCAAGAAATGAAATATAAGCATCATTATAGCTTATAAACTTATTGTCAGATCAGACCAATGCATATATTTTAGTTCTTTTCATTTGATCACATAGGTCATCTTTATCTGTAGATGTTGAATATGCCAAATAAAATAGATTTATTTTTCTGTTTGAAAAGTTATTGATTTATACATTTGAAAATCAAGTAAAATTAAGATCAAATCAATAGGAAGCTTCAAAAGCATATAGAAGACTCTCAGTCGAGTTAACCAAGGTTTTTCAGTGGGGATTTTTTGTGAGTACGGTTGTGTAGAATTGTTGAGGAATACTCAGAAGAGGGTCCTCCACAGAACAGAGTACTAGCAAGGAGTAAGCCAACAAAAACCCTGAAAATAATCTAAATGCCACACAAAGACAGCCTTGTTTCTTTACAATGACATAAATCTATCTTCACCAAAGTGAAGAAATTGTGTTTCCCGTTTCAGACTTGGTAAAGTCAAAGCAAAACTCACATTTTTTGTCAGTTTTCACTTTAAGTCATCTTGAATTTCTGTGGGTTTTTTTAAAAGTTTGTTAACAGCTGATCAAGAGGCTTTTAAGAAGTGCTTTACTAGGACAATCAAGCAGGACCTAAACTCCTACATAGTTTTTAAATTCCTGAGCATTTATAAGATAAAGTTGGTATGTTTTAACATAAGCTATAAGGCCTGTTTGAAAGTCTAGGAAGGAGAAACATCTGAATAAACAGCTAAACCAGGAAAGCTCTCTGACAGCATAGCTGGGGAGCACACCTGAAGATTTCTACGATTTATAAAAGACTTTTTCTTTTTTATTTTTGAAAGTGAAATAGTTTATTAGACACAGAAAATAAGGCTGTGAGGGAGAAAAAAATCACCTAATACCCTCTAGGAAGTGAGGAACCTTGGTTCAATAACCTTTTCAGATTAACCTAAATTTTAGACCTCTAGCTCTTTGTTTAAAACATTTAAAATGTACTTGTGTGTTTGAGATTGTGATGTTAGGAAGACAAGGTGAGCACTAGAATGCTTCTTAAATAAATGTAGGCCTTCCTGTAGAAAAATTAGTGAACAAAACCAAAGTCACTCAGGACAGTCGTTTCAAGAATCATCCTCATGGATTCTACATTTACCTATTTACTGAAGTCTTCCTCAATTTTTAACTCCCATACACCTCTGAACAGGAGCCTTACTGAATCTGCCAAACTGGGGAAGCAGTCAGTTGTCCTGGCTGACAACAATCAGAGCAGCGTGTGCAGATGGCACAGAACATGCTGCAATGAATGAAAGCTTGGCTCTATGGCTAGGCCAAACAGGTATTTTACTCTTCCTGTTTGTATGCTCTTCCCCTAAAATCTGGATTCCAATGGTAAATAAGTGCATTTGAAAAATTCTATGAAACAATCAGGCATTGAAGGAAAACAAGGGAAAGGGTCTGAAAAGTTTGTGGAAGTTTACTTTCTTCCAGTAAACATGTTGTTTTTCTCCTAAACAATTAAAGGTCATTTTCCAGTTGTAAAGAAAATTTTTCAGAGTAGAAAGGAAATTACCATCCTCTAGGCTTTTTGCTAGTCAGAGGAAAGCCTAGAAATATACAGTTTCATAGCTCACTGATCCTAACAGTGAAGTTATCATCTCTGAAACACCATCAACAGAAATAGACATCAAAAAGTGAATAAATAAATAAATATGATAATATATCCTGGGTTTTCTTGGTGAGTGCATATTTCTCTTTAAAAACGAGGGGGCGATAATCTCTATGGACTTCATTTTTGGTAGCCAGAAGAAAAGTCAAGACATTTTGATATACTGCTAAATTATTAGGTAAAGCAGAACAGCAGTACAAAAAGGAAATATTCAGGGTCTCTTGGAGGTCTGCAGCCTCTGAACACTGATCCTTTGAGAAACCAGTTCATCCCAATGTGCTGTCACTCTATACAAGTTTTATTAGAAAAATGCTTTGAGACTCCTTTCTTAAAATTCACACTGGCACAGAAAGTCTATCTAATATATCATTTGTCTTTCATTCAAGTGACAATTAATTATATATCATGACCAAATTTACCAATAACTTTGTAGAAAGCAGATTGTTTGAAAAAGGACATCACTGACAGGTCCTAGTGTTTCAGCACGTATTTTGTTATGCTGGGTTTCTCTTTAAAGCACTACTCAAGAACTAATGCATTTTCCAAAATGTTAATTTGCATGCTTTTCTCAGTAACCGAATTCTAATGTTACTCATGTTAAAAGAAGAAAGAATAAAAGCCCACCAAAAAACCCCAAACACCCCCTTCCCCAAAACAAACAGCCAAACAACCAAAGCAAACCATAAAACTTCAAAATACTCTCCAAATACTTCAAAATACTTAGAGATTTAGAAAACAAGGGAACAGAGGTTTTTAGGATCTGATTCAGGGTTTTAAATGCTCCAAATAGTGAGAATGTTCAATTGTGCTGATTCAGTTGAGCACAGATTGCAAACAGCTTCTACATGCTCAAATAAAATCTAAAGAGGAAAATATTATCTTATGCCAGGAAAGAGTTCTTCATTTAAGCAGTTTAATATGGCTTTTTCTGACATGTTTAATTACTGAAATATTTTGCCACTGTATCCCCGGAATCAACAATGTTTTTTGCATAAATTATCACAAAGAACATAGTTTGTAGTAGCTTATTTTTCAGCAGTGACTTAATTCCTATTACTCTAAGTAAGCTTCATTAAACTAATTGACTTAGATGGAACCACTCACAGTAGTTAAGGTTTGCAGAATTGCAAGAATTAGCTGTACTGGAAGAGTTGAGTATTTCTGCCTATAATGAATAAACCTAGCGAGTTATTTGATTCATGATGTATCAACCCAATAAATTATCTGAAAAGCTTTAATTGGCATACCTTTTATAATGACAGCTCATACATATAAAGAATATCAAGACTTATATTTTCTGAACTTTGCTGAAAAAAGTAGTAAGTGTATTCATGACACTTCCATTTTCTCATCTAAACCCACCAACAAAACAGATATATTTCTACCCAGAGACACTACAAGGAAGAAGGATGGCCTTGTGCTTGTGGTGCAGTCATAAAACTCCTCTGCATCTATACTTCAGACTACTCATGCAATCTTAGGCAAGTGGCTTCTTTATAGGGGCCTCAGTTTCCTCAAATCTTGTCCATGCAAAATCTGTAATTTGCTTCCGCAAGAATTTTGCTGGGTTTGCATGGTTGAACACTACAGAACAACATCAATATAACACAGCTGCTCAATATACATACTCTAAATACACAACTGAGTTTTTAAAAGGTTTAAGAAACTAGTGGTTAAAAGGTAATAAATAATTATAAATAATAAAATAAAAGAAATATACAGTCATTAAGGCCTCCCTACTCAAGTTTTGTCTCAGTTATTTGTGGGTAAACAGACTTAACAATGTTTTCCTAAATTATCATTTCAGTATCATTTGGAAGACACACTCCAGTATGAAGTAGAAAAGAAAACCACAGCCCCTTCAAAGATAAGAAGCCAGCTTCTCTGAACAGATTGTCTTCAGAGTTAATTTAATTTACCATAAATTCTACCAAAATTCACAGCTTTGACATTATCATTTGCTCATGTAGTTGAAAACACAAAATGAACATCACTGTGATAGGATGAGGTGTCATCCATAAGTCCAAAGGGTCTGTCTTGCATGAGGACAAATAGGAGACTGCAACCAAAATTCAGAAAATCCCATCTCTGATTCTTCATCAGAGGAATATCCTTGAAAATATTCAGTTTCTAAAGAATTGTCACTCCAATTTATTGACAATACCCCTGCCATCTGCTACTTTCATTTTGAAGGACTTGTGAGTGCCATCAGTAGGTAACCATGTTTCTTTATCTGCCAAAACTATTTTATCTCATCTGTATGTCCTTTTATGCCTTCTTTTTCTTGTATGACTAATTTATGATCTATCTCCTTCACAGGTAGCTCCAGCCTCATTAAAACTGACTCCTGTTGCCTTGACTGAGTGTGGCTTCAATGGGAAAGCAACATCTGAGTGCACTGGCTGACCTGAAACTCACTCTTGAACTCCAGCCCAATCAGCTGTTGGGTTTTTATCAAAAATGAGATACACTGTAAGAAGGGAAAGCTTTATCTACACTACCTAATTAGATATGTTTTAATAAAGACATGACCCACTGTCTCTCTTCACCCCTGCAACCACTATAATTAAAGTTTCTCTAGCAGACCACTAAGCTATTTTTGTTCTCTTGCCATTTCTAAAAATTGAATACAATTCAACTATTGAAGGAACTTCAGAAGTCCAAAATGAAAATATGTTAGCCCTAGGAAAAATATATATTTTTTTGTGTATGTACAGTTAAACCCTGAAATCAGTAAACAAAGAAATAAAAGTAGGAGGTATTCTAGAAGTTCTGGTTGCCTCTTACATATGTCAATATGTATGCAAAAAAAAATATAAAACTTACACATGGGTTCAGTGATGCATTTAGTCATTAATATGTGTTTATGGGTCTTTTTGAATGGACAAAACAATTAACATTAAAAAACCCCAAACCTGTAAATTAATATGAATTTCACTGAAATGGAGGAAAACCTGAGAAAATAGAGTGTTTCGATTCCTTAAAATAACTATCAATGAATAAAAATAAGAAAAAGAAAATGTAAAATGTTGCAAAACTCATGGTGTTCCAAATTCAAATATGATAAAAGAAGTATAAATTCTCAAAATTGACTCAGTTTACCAAATTCAACACAGGTTTGATAAATCCCTAAAATGCCATACTGGAGAAATAGTCTATTCACAGACACACACCAAGCAAACTGAATGAGCAACCTCATCCTAGAACTGAAAGTCTCTGCTGCTGGTTAGAGACGATATGCAAGGGATCTGAATTATGTATACGAGAGTTTCGAACCAGGTGAAAAGCAGATCATTCCCCCCCCCCCAAAAAAAAAGATAAAAAAAATATAATCACAAGCATAAATTAGTGAAATCCAATTGTGTATACATGTAGAGGTTACGCTTTGTGTTTCTTTCCTTTTCCACTGGTTAGCTGACAGAGCAAACCAAAAATGAATGTCTATAGTATAGAAGGCTAATAACCTGGCGTTCTCATTCCAAACAGGCCTTAGTTTTATTCTTAGTGTTACTTGAGGAGACTAAAAGTCAACAGATTTCAAAGAAAAATAGTTTGAGCTCCATATCTATTTACTGACACACTACATGAAAGACAATGATGAGATCAAGACAGTCAAAAGAGACACCTTATGAAAAGCCAGGGGCGTGTTGGTACACTACCAGATACTCTCAGCATGTTCTAGGAAAAACATATATAAGTCATATATTGCAAATGAAGCGCTGTAAGACCGTGTCCTAGTGGACTGCCTAGAAAGTGTTCAACACAAAACAAGTATTTACGCAGCAGTCGATGCAGGACTTAAGTAAAGCAGATCCCGGTAACGGAAATACTTCACGGATAGTAAGCATAAACTCTCCCATGCAAAAGAACTGTTAAGACTTTCATCACATTCCTGAGCATAAAAACTAATCTTATCAATATGTACCAACAGATAAAAAAAAGAGTATTTGTTATGATTAAATAATTCAGATTGAAGTCTTTGCAGAAAGCACTGACCTGTAAAGATCACTGGCAAATGGAATATTATGGGTCAGAAACTGACCTCAAGTCAAAATAAGCAGGCTTAATGAAAAAAAGTAATTATGAAACCTTAAAGCGTAGACTAGAAATTGTCTGTGAGACAAGGGAAATTGCATTTTCAGCCTACCCTTCCCTGGAAAATGGCTTCAACTCAGAATTATCTCTGTAATGGGAAGTCTCACTGCTAGACAGAGAAAACTGATCTAGAATCTGTACTCTGTGACAGCAGATGAAACAAACAGCTGTTAGTTTAAAGAAGACACGACTGAGGAATGTAAAAGACCATTGCAAAGAGATTAAACTATTTTCTTTTGAGCATTCTGGGTAGCTCAGAAAGAAATATTATATTATTAACACATTTTAGGATAATTTCTGCAAATAAGAACTAGAATACAAACACAATTCTGGATCACTAATGTTCTGAAATTTGGTTAGATTATCATGTTTCAGGACGTACTGCAGGTGAACTCTTCTAGAGGAGAAGGATAAGGAGGACCTTCTGGTATCCTTTTGTACTTTTTTATGCAACAGACAATATTTTCTGATGTTTAAAATCTTATTTAAATGATAAGTTGTGCTTGACTATATATCATTTTAAGATTCTCAGACAGAAAGCGAAATTTGGAATGATCAACAGTGTGGATTTTTTCCTCTCTCTCTTTCCTCGTTACTTTATTCTGTTAGAAAAGGTCTTTATTTTTGAGGCAATTATACTATTAATTCTGAAATGTATACATTTCATTTAACAACTTAGTCCCTTAAAAAAAAATAGGGCTTTTAAGTAATGTTTTCACTTCTTCCCTCTCTGAAAACAGTGTAAGAAATTCAGGGTTTCTTACTGCATTTCAGCTTTATTTCATAAATAGATTTACTTGGTACAGTGCAACAATTCTCATTTATAACAACAAATGGGCAGAAGTGTTAAATTAATTTCTTGAGTACAACATCCAGTGAGATATGTACAAGATGTGACACCTGTATCCTTCCCTGATAACCTTGCTAGTCTCCATTTCTCAGGAAAAAGAAGCACTTGTATTAGCACACTACTGCTACTGATTTATATTCAGTAATATCCCTGCTAAGTATTTCATAGCGTTACAAGAAAAAAGAAACATAGCTTATTCTGCAAGTAGTGGAAACAATAACACACCCACAGTAATGAAGAACAGCAATACTACTTTTCAAAAGTAGTCAGGGTGAAACCTATCCCTATAACTGAAGTGATCCACCAAAAGGTCATGCCCTGTAAAACAGCTGGATGCTCACGTGACTCTAGCTCAGAGTAGTGCTTTACACAGGATAAAATACAACATACAGCAAGCCCGGCACCATTTCAAAGGGTGGTCCCTCTCTGAGAGCAACATAACACTGGCCTGCATACAACAGAATACACAACAGGAAAGTTCCCAGACAATCCCTCAATAAATGGCAGAATTTACCATGTTAAACAAAGATACTAGTTCAGACCAATTCAGACTAGTTCAGAATGATTCAATCAGTTCTAGAACAGGGAGGTGAAGAGTTATGTGAATTCATACTTGCATTTTGGTTTATTTTAGGGAACTCCAGACCTACAAACATATCCAGAAGACAATAGAGAATCATATTCACTGTAAAAATAAAATTCAAATCCAAAGTCAAAATCAACCTTCAGCAAAGCAAACAATATCACAGGTTAAAGTAGGCATTTTTTTACTGAGCTATCTCCTGCACTACAAGTGACCCCTTGCAAAGGAAAAAAAAACTGTGATCTTTACAAATAACTGCAGTTAGAATCCTAACTAAATGAAAATGTCAAATGTCTTCCTTGCAATTATATATCTTTTCATTCATCATATTTCTTGAACATTAGGTTGTCAGGTACAGGTCCCTGAAGTATTTCAATTGCTGTTTAGAGTAGTGACTTGTGAGAACTCACATTTCAGTGTTTGGTCTGGCGTCTTAGGTATGATTTGTTGTGAGGGGTCATCTTTCATCACCAAGGTTTCCTTTAGTGTAAGGACTTAGAATACATGAGTGGAATAACCACAAAACAGCAATTCTTTAAAGGAACCTTGAGAATTCACACCTCTGAACCACAGCAGAAGACATGGGTGGTCTCATCTACTTTATCTATTTGTAAACTCTACACGACTGTGGTGGGGTGACCCTGAGTGGATGACAGGTGCTCAACAGGCTGTTTGATCACTCCCCTCTCCTCATCAGGATAGGAGGGAGTAAGTATAGCAAAAGATTCATGATAAGGACAGGGAATGATCAATCACCAAATACAGTCATGGGCAAGACTCAACTCAGGATATTAATTTAACTTATTGCCAATTAAAACAGTGTAGGATAATGAGAAATAAAAACTAAATCTTAAAACACCTTCCAGTCACCCCTTCCTTGTTTCTAGGCTCAATCTTACTCCCTATTTTCTCTACATCATTCCCTGCCAGTGGCACAGGGGTACAGGGTTTAGGGATTATGATCAGTTCATCACATCTCCCCTGTTCCTTCTTCCTCAGAGGGAGGACTCCTCACACTTTTCCCCTGCTCCAGCATGGGGTACCCCCAAAAGAGACAGTTCTCCATGAACTTCTCCAACATGGGTTTCTTCCTCAGAGTGCAATCCTTCAGAAGCAGGCTGCTCCAGCAAGGGCACCCTGTGGAGTCATACTTCCTGCCATGATCCTGCTCCAGTGTGGGTCACCCATGGGCCACAGGTCCTGCCAGGCGACTGCACAACTGCAGGCTTCTCACAGGGTCACAGCCTCCTCTGGACATCTACCTGCTGTATGGGGTCATCCCACATCCTCAAAGAGGATTTTTGCCCCACTAGGGACATCTGTGGGCTGCAGGGGCACAGCCTGTGTAACCATGATCTTCACCATGAGCTGCAGGGGCATAGCTGCCTCACCACGGTCTTCAACATGGGCTGCAAGGGAATCTCTGCTCTGGCACCTGGAACACCTCCTGTTCCTCCTCCTCCGCTGACCTTGGTGTCTGCAGGGCTGTTTCTCTCACATATTCACATTCCTCTCTGGCTGCTCTTCTGCAGGAAGGATTTCCCCCCTGTTTGTGAATATGATATCACAGGGTCTCAGCTATGGTCAGTGGCTCTTTCAGACATATGGGAAGGTTGTAACAGCTCCTTGCAGAAGCCTCCCCTGTATGCTCCAACTACCAAAACCTTTCCACTCAAACTCAATGCAATGATTCTCATCTTTAATCTCTATCACATTAGCCAATGAGACCATGAATGAGGTGGCATCTATTTTCCCTGTGTACACTCTATTCTTTAACACATTCACTGAAAGACAGGAGAAGCAAATAATTCAAATTGCAAGACCTTCAGGTGAACCATAAGCTCTCTTTGTACTACAGTTAGTTCTGAAAATAGGTCATAGGCCTAGTACTGTATCATTACTAACAGTGTTCAGTGTTGAGCAACCTTTAAACCCTCCTACAGGGCAAACAGTTTCAGCTAGAGGGTACAAAAAGTATTGTATTGGTAGAATTTTTTCATGACTATTTGCATTTTCTAAGCAGATTCATGTGCTATTTAAAGTAATGCGTTACTTTCATTTATGGGATACATTCAATAGGAAACTATCAGTTTCTGTCACAGAATCCACGAATGTCTACTCATAGAATATTTTCATTATAATTAGAAAACACTCTTTCCTTAAAACTCACCTTACCACAGAGAAACATTAGAACAAGCATGACAAATGTAGCGTGTCAGTATTTCAGTATTCATATCAAACATACTGTTGTTCATAACTGAAACCCAGCTATGGAGAAGAGGGCCTCTTCAGCCACCCTAAAAAAAATGCCTGTGTCCCTGCCAGGTACAGTCAGGTTCTTGCTGATGGGCTGCTTCCTGTCAAGGTTTTCTCAGGGGAGTAAAAGTTGCTGTAATTAAAAAAGTTCACTGTAATTAAATGAAGATTCAATAACACCTATCCTATTTTAGCACACAACAAAAAGCACCTGTTGATTCTGTATGCTACCACTATTCACTGTTTTGTCCTTAAAGCTAAATAAACTTAAAAATAGACAAGTTTCATAAAACAAGTAAAGCACATTGTACATCATTTCCATGTATTGATTTGTTTTTTGGGGTTTTTTACTGTGGCTTTCCCATGGCTCCGCATTTTTACCCATGTCTTTAATTTTTAACTTTGAATAGTGTTATTTAGTAATTTTTAGTGGATAATATATATGTATATCCTGGTGCCATTACTGTTAACTCCTTAAAAAATTTCAAAACATCAGTTGCATAAATTCCTGCTATCATACTTCTAAGAAGAAAACTTTCTAAGAATAGCAGCAAAACCTTGAACATTTTTTTTTCCATCTCTGAGCTAGTCTCCACAGAGCACATAACACCTCTAAAAGAGACAGTGAAAACTACTAACATTTTTTTGACAATTTTCACCTTTGACAAATGCAAGAAAGATGAGATATTACAGTGTACAGAGGTGTCAAAATTTTACTACTAAGGATGGCACAGATTCTGATGAAAGGGAGATCAGAAACTATTAAAAAGACACAAAAAGATAGGAAATATCTAAAAGTGTATTACCAGCAATATTAAAAAAGTTTATTAGATTAGAGGTTATTATAGAGACAAAGAACTGTAATGTAACCAAAAATCAACAGTCTCAGCATTTTATCATCATATTTCACACCATTAAATATACATACCTGACGACTGAACATTTATTTAACAAATGCATTTTTTCTAAAGGAAAGAAACTATTAGAAAAGATAGCAATCTATATTTTATTTCAATATATGATTTAGTAGATGTAAAGGGGTTGAAGATAACAGTTCATAACTAGAGGATACATAGATCCATGGTATGTAAGCTGTAGTATTTTATATGTGAAATTTTTACTGCAAATTATCTTTTTCAAAAACTCATGGAGACCAAAAGTAAAAATTTTCTGGTGATGAACTCATCAAAAGCACTTTTGCTTGAAATTCATAGCTTATAACCCTTTACCTCTCTAAAATCTCCTCTTCCTCCTCCAAGATATAGAACCATATCAATTTCTCTATAAATCTCTACCACACCTAAATTCTGAGGCTAAATTCTGTCCTACTTGGGTTTTTCAGTATGGTTTGGCTACTGAAAATATCAAGCTCATAAAGTTGTATTTTCATAAATATATTACATCTGCTGACTAGCCAGTTTTTATTTTTCTGATGAACTGTGTGTGACTATACACAAATTGTAAACACATAATTTCTCACATGCTTGTGTAAGTGTAATAACAGGTAGCCTCAGATGTTATCACTGTCAGTGATTGTCTGCACTAAGGTATGAAAATTGAGATCCTTAAGCAGTGAGATATACGGCAAAAAGGACAAAGTAGAAGGCTAAGTGATTTGGCCAAGGACAGATATGATAAAGCACTGAAGTGAGCTTGATTTACAGAAAATGGGGCCCTAATTTTTTCAACTCCCATTTCTACAACTTGTGAACTAGACTTAACTTGTTATGCATTAAAGGTCTGGTGGAAGTGCAATATTTTCACTTACCTTTTTACTAATCTTTCATTTGTTGGGTAAACTGGAAAGAAAATTTTACAGAAAATTGCTACATTACTATACACTACATGCTATTATGCTACTAAAAATCATCTTAAATGAAGCAATTAGACCAAGTTCCACTCTGAATTTTCTCATTAACATCTTTCTCCCACAGTCCAATCTTCTACATTTGTTTCAAATATAAATGAAGTCCTAAAGTCAAGATACACTTGAGTTGTGGTCTTCACATCCAGTTTTGCAAATGCAGTAAACTTAAAGAGATCAGTATGCATTTTGTTTCTATACGAATTATGTAACTAAACTCCAACACTTAAGAGTTATTTCAAGCTCTAGCTGCTTCAGCTCTCTTCCAGACCAGAATAATCTCAAAAGGTTTTGCCAGGGAGCATGAGAACCAGATAACTGAAGCCACTTAAGAACATTATCACCTTCTTCACAAACAGGGTAATTCAACAGAGTGACAGGCATGTCCTCCATTGAATCTTTAGTGTGTCCTTTGAAAAAGAAGCAGGGACTTTATTTTCTGTCAAAGATGCCTTTATCGTAAGAGATAAGTGAGGGAGGTGTCAGGCCATCGGGAGGGTCAGAAAACAGTACAGCACATTCAGTCAAAGAAGGGAAACTTGACCCCCCAGTGACCCTAACGTTTACTCTAGTCCATACAATAATATTTGCCACAATTCACCTGCTAAATCATCAGGCAGAGCAACAAAAAGAACAGATTTTCTTAATGTCACTGAGGTGATTGGTCTATCTTGTAATTCCTTTTGACACTAAAACGAACAGATTAAACAGTAGGAAATGACACAGCAGCCAAATTTCCAATACCTGCTGCCCATTTCATCTGGATTGCTCAACCCCTCCAAAATCACACATCTGCAATATATGCAATGTCCAAAGAATCACTGATTAGAGTTTCTGTTTTACCTGATATGCTACTACGTGCTTGGTTTTTTTTTTCCCTTAAAAGAAAAACTAAGTTTTTACCAAAATAAAGACAAACAAATACGCACTCGTGGGAATTTTAGGGTGAATGTGCAAACTGATCTCAAATTGCTTTTCCCTAAAAAATTATTTCCAATAAAAATCCCCCCCTAGTTACTAGCAGTATAAGGCTTAAGAGGTGCATCTAAACAGTGCCAACTTAGTTTGACAAATTTATGACACATATACCATTTAATTCAAAAGGAAACAGTAAGAAAACATTCATATTATTGCTGTATTTTCCGCAATAGTTAACCTATGCCTAAAATAATAGTTTAACACCCTGTAAAGCTGTATTAATAAGTTTATTAGAAAAATAACTTTCAGACAACAAATTAGAAGACCTCTATTGGGAACTATCATTAACTGAGTATAATGAAGGAAGACCAATAACTAACACCAAGTTATGATACATCTGCAAATCTAGTGGGAAAGAAAAAAAGGAATACTGTTTTGACAATGTCCTTTTATACCTATTTCAACATCGATCATAGAAATAATTTTTTAGAAAACAATTATAACAATCATGTAAGATAGAAAAAAGACCTTCAACAAAACCAGATTGCCTACTTCTAGATATTCTTTGCACTATCTGTTAAGTTTAAAATGTAGCTTGCATCTCTTAAGTTATATTCTATAATGCATTCACATTCAGCATGCTTCTTGGCAGGCTGGCTAGACTTCTTATACAGCATTTCCTAAACTTCAGCTTGATATCTCATGACCTATATTTTAAATCATTCCAATATACAGTGAATGTTTTTATTTCATACAACCTAACAGTCTTCTTCAGTGGCTTAGATGTCCAGGCTGAACATTAGAACAGTTCTTATTAGAGGGGATTGTAGAGAACAGTGGACATGATGTTCAGAGAAAGAAATATCAGAATAACATTTTTTTTACTGCTGGGCACTTTTCACTTTCAAGTCCCTCCACACAACCCAAGCATTTCTGTTGACTTTTGCTCACTAGATGCTTGCTTTTGTCATTTCTAGCATCACATAGAAGATATCAGAGAAGCTGGTAATAAAAATGTTAGTGACAGCATAGGAGGCAGCAGATTTTCACTCCTTTGACCTCATATTCAATGTCCTATAATAAAAGCATGAGGAAAACATGAGGTAAAGTGTTTGTGTGCAATTACATAGAGTAAATGAAATTTTAGAGGCAACTGGTATGCATTTTGCATGGAAAAGACAGGCTTTGAGTTTGAAATAAGGGATATTTCTCATGAGTTTTGTTTAAAAGCCATAGAAAATAGGTAAGAGAGAGGAAATAATTGCCTTTTTTTAGTATTTATTATCTGTCAAGCTATCTGTTAGGAAAATTACTACTACCCTAAAGTATGCCAAGGGAAGGCATAATATTTTAGCTTGGCGTCTTTAAATTGTTTGATTCTACATATGTGTTCCTTTTTATCTTCTAGAGATCATCTTTACTTGGTGATCTTTAAGGCCCCTTCCAACCCAAACTATTCCATGTGTCTCATGATTTATTTTTGTTGGGTTTTTTTGAGATGGATAGAATGATATTTGGATCCCATAATTCCATTCACAGGACATCTCAATAGAATATGCTCACCTGGATAAAGAAAATATCAACACCAAATTTTATCTTTCCTGGTGGCTGAGCTCACAGATCTTAAATCACATTGAAGGAAGAATGTGTATCTTCAATCTTGTTGGCAGAAGTTGAGCATGCAGTGGGGTGGGAGTGGGGCATTTGACCTTTGAAGACGTAGCAACAGATTACTCTCCTCAAATACCTACAAATATGGAGCCAGCTCCCTGACTCAGTGATCTATGTTCACTAAACTCCACAAAGAAAGAAAGCCCTGGGGCTAAAAACCTCAAAGTAAATGTGAACATAACTATGCATTTGAGTGGCACAATTAAAACCAGCGGTCCTAGCACTAAATATAAAAGTTAAGGATGAAGGGATGTTTCCCGAGTGGAGGGTGGAAAGTCATAAGGGTGTTCCTGTAGTTTCTGTATGTGGGTGTGTGTGTGGGAAGTGTGTTTTATTTAAATGTATGCTGACAGGGAAAATGTAGCAAAAACATTTACACATGCTTTTGGAAAAGCTTTTAAAATTTCTAATTATTTTAAATGAAGCAAATGCTTAGGACTATATTAAATCACAAGAGAGTAGTGTAAGCATTACCTCCTGGTTATCCTTAACATGAAAAGCCTATTATATGAGAGAGTATTTAACCCTGTACGAGGCAGGTGATTGTTTGTAAATATTTGCTTTTCCAGGCTGAAAAGCTAAAATACAGATGTTCTGAGAAAAATATGGATGCCTAATATCAGATCTACTTTTAGAAATTAAGCTGTTCAGGCTTTCAGTCACTGTTGATTTTTTTTTAGCATTACATATGCAATTTCTTTTTTCAGCCTTATGTGAATACGCAACAAACAATAGTCTCAACTTGAGAAATTTTTACTTGATTTAATTTGCTCCTAATTAACACTTTTGATCACCAAGACAGGTTCAGAGCAAAAGAAAAAACAAAAAAAAACCACAAAACAAAACACAACAAAACAAACCAACCAACCAAAAAAACCACAAACAAACAAACAAAAAAACCCCACCACCAACAAACCAAAACACAGTCAAGCAAACACTTAATAATCAACCTTCCTTCTCCTTCCCTGGGTTCAGCTTAACTCAAAGCCACCTCCTGTCCACTTCCTAGTCTAAGCTTGCCTTGTTTTCACTGAAGGTTACCAAATTCATCCCAATTCCCCTAGCAGGGTATAGGCAGCAGAGGATGTCAAAGTCATGTATACAACAGTTTCTCTCAAATGCTTTGTGCTTCTTCCTGCTTTACTCTCCCACATTTTGCTTCTTTTCTCAGATGTTCTTTGCTTCTTCAGGTTTTATTGCAGCTCTCTTTCTCAGCATCCTTGCTGCATGGCTCACCTGCAGGCCACAGTCCTTCAAGGCTGTTCCTCATGCTTCCTTCCAAGAGTGTCTCCAGACAGATGCTTCCATGCCCTCAGCTTTCTGTTTCTTTCTTAAAAAAGTTTTTGCAGTAATGCCAGGAAAACAGATAACATTATGGTTACTTTTGTTCACCAAGACAAAATTCACATACAGGAGCACAAGAAATCCTGTGTTCTGTTGTCTCACTGATAAGTTGCACCTGTTGCTACTACCAGGAACGACCATACTGGTAGAATGATCATATCCATGATTCTTGCAATGCTTTGCACTGAAGAACCACAACAAAATAACTCGTTGTTGTGGGATTTACTCAAATAAGTGCAAAATAGAGTTCTACAAGCAAAACCAAAGTGGTGACAGAAAGATACTTTTCAGAGCTATAGGGAACCCAAAGTCCATATGGTTCAGCAACAAGATTGAGAGAAAGGAGTATGATCCCAACTAGTTCTCATTCAGTAGGGTTATTGCCAGTTTCAAATAGAATCTAAGTCCAAATTTACAGGAAAAAAAAAAAAAAGAATTTTAAGACATTGAAACGTATTCATTTGTTGCAAGCTGTCACTTTGAAAAGACACTGTGTATTTAGTAATTTCCAGATGGGGGAGGGAACAAAATCAATAAAAATGCAAATTGAGTGCTATATGTGCATTTTGTAATAAAAAATGTACATATGTACTCTCAAACCAGTGATGACACTTGTAGGCTTTGTAGCTAACTATGCCTTGGGGTTTTTTTTTCAATTAAACTCAGAACTGCAGGTAAATTGTGACCCATACTGTACGTGCTATTAAAAACCATTCATAACCAGCAGTTCTCAGGATTTTAAAATGGAATCAGGGAGGAGGGGACCTATTCAGAATTCATGCACACATGTTTTCCTTTATGTTTGTCAAGAAATTTTGAAATGGCTTCTGCTGACTGAAATAACAGCTAGAAATACACATGACATTTCACTTATTCTTGAGTATTTGTAACCTTGGTGCAAATGTTTCATCTCTTAGATTATCTTGTATACTGGGATGCAGTTCATGAAAAAATTATCTTCCATGTGGCATCCAATATTTGGAGATTATACCACCTGGAATCGATTTATTCAAACACACCTGGTGCTGTCTTCTCTTTTTAGACTGTAATACAACTTAGCCTTGCCACTACCATGAATCATAATTTCTGGGCTGTAGAGAAGCCCGTTTACTTCTTTCCCAATAAGTTACATACACTGTGGAAAATGACTGAAAATTCACTGATACCATGAACTCCCAGTGTCATTCCACTGGAGTTTCTCTACCAATTTCAACAGTACTTTTGTTCTTGTTTTGTATTTTTTGATGTTTGTTTCACAAATGACAGCAATGGTGAAAAGGATTAGGCATTCCCAGTATTGGAAGCCAAACTTTTGTTATTGCTGAGCACATTTATTGGTTTTTTTTCCATTTAGTTTCACTGTTCTCCAATCACTTCCTCATCAGTGCACTCCTAGGAGAAAAACTCACAAGATCTGAAAAAAAAATAAGGTTTTTTTCTACAATTACTTGATAGAAGGTATTTAAAAACTGTGAACCTCAATGCAAGTCCTTGGCAGCTTATATAGATTCCCTCTGCTAGGATCTGAACATCAAAAGAAATATTTTAAATGAGTTCAAGTAGATTCTTCACATGAATTAAATCATTCTTTGAAAGCCAAATACTAAAAAAAAATTTCAAACCACATAGAGCTGAATATAACTTACATCATTAGAAGCAACATTAATCTGTTTATCATCTGATGATTCAAATTTGCCTTTCATTCTACAACAGAAAACAACCTGTGATTCTTTTCCAATATTATGTCATTGTAAAGACCATACTACAATATTCTATCAGCCCACCTCTCTGTAGCCAATTGTTTTTTCAGATCATTAAGAAGTTTTATTTAAAAATTGCCAAATATTTAGTATAAAGTAAGCATTCAAGGAATGAACTGTTCAAAAATAAATCTTTAATATGCTGCTTTTTTAATCATTCTCTCTGTAATTTGCTTGTATTTTTTATTCTGTCTCTCTACTACGGGTTTGCCTTGAAAAGAAATTTAAAATCCTGACAATTCTGTCCTCAATTTCTTCATGAAGAATTAACAAAATATAATAGGTGTTTCTTGGTCATCCATCTTGAAGCATGTACAGGATTTTTTGGCCTGGTATATTCCCGTAATGATTTGGGTAGGGGTCTTGTGGGGGTTTTCCTTCTCCTCTCTGTATATCTAATGGGGTTTCCAAAGCAGTTTGTGACAACATATCAAGGTCAGGTACTTAGGGCTAGCCCTCCTAACGTACCTCTTCTCATTTATCCTATATTTTAACATCTTTTAGTAAACAAACAAGCATACAAGCAAACAAAAGGAAGTTTAATAAAAAAAAATTTCAAGATTCTGGCAGAACACACACTACAGAGATCTCCAAACAGATCTCCAGCACTGATCTGTGGTATCATCGAGCTCCCAATGAAGTATCTTAGTAGAAATCTACAACATTTTAGCAATTAGGAGCCAAAACCTCCCCAGAAATCCAAGTCAATATATTTCCTTGCCATTCAAACACCTACTATATATTTCTGGAAAAAAAAAAAAAAAGGGGGGGGGGGACTGGATAATTCTCAGTGTAACACTTCTTCAGGATTTCTTTTTCCTGTAAAGCTAAAAAGAAGTCATAATGCTAATGAAAATGAAAATATGTAGTTTAACTTTTTAATCTTTTTTTTAAGAGTTTAAAATGACTGAAATATTTTCCTATTTGTCTAGCAGTCACAAAATATCATATATCCTGACAGACTTCAAAGCACTTCACAACTCTGTAATAATAGACTAATTCCATTTACTACTGAAGTGCAGCCAACTATGAAACAGAACACAGCAGTGGTTTAACAGCACAGATGAACACTGTCAACCCTTTAGATTAGTAGGTAGATGTAAATATCTTGTCCATTTAAAAACCATAGGGTGCTTTGATACAGAGTAGTATTAGCCAAACTTCTAAACAGACAAGAAACCAGAAATAATACTCCTGTTCTTTTGGAGGTGTATTCTCCGTTTTCTTTTTCTGTATTTTGTTTATTTTGTTATTGTTGGGGGTTTTGTTTGTTTTGTTTTTAATGTAGAATCATTAGAAAGCATTATTCCAAATGAATACTGAATTTGATTTGAGTTTAGATAAAATTAATTCCATCTACTGAACTATACTACTGTCTCCTTTGATGGTCTGCAGTTAAATCCTGATTCACAATGAACTAAACTACTGAATTTGTTCTGATCCCAGCTCAGAAACACTTTACTTTTCCACAGTGCTTCTTGATGTCCCTCAGTAAAGCTTAAGTGACATATACTCTTGGTATTTAAACATACAGGGCTCAATCTGTTGCTTAAATATAAACGTCTAATGCTATTTGTCATGCTCCAGGATTATGTGAGACATTGTCAAGAGTCTGGCAGATATAACAGGATCTATGGGAGACTCATGCCCATCTGGAAAAGCAGCTGGAGGCTAGATTTAGGCAACTAAATCAAGCTTCCAGTGCAAATTTAAAAAGTAGCAAGTTCATGCTACATATACCACTTCTTTCCTGCAATTTCTGCCTATCTTATCTAGTGATACAAGTTCTTATCAAAGTGTCAACATAGAAATTTCTCTTGTTTTTAGAAACTGGAAGGATTTCCTACAAGTGTATTGGTCAAAAGTTATAGATCTCACTGGCAAAGAAAGTGAATCTGGTTCTGGTTAGAAAGTGTGTCCTTGACAAATTACATCATCTGAATCTGAGGTTGCATTACAATTATCCAGACATTTATAATCAGTAGGAATAGTTTAATATTGTACTTATATTTGTCATGTAACAGACGTTACAAGCATTATGTGATAAGATAATTTGGTCAGTATCTGTTAAAAATTGAGAGCAAACACACTGAAGACATATTTGATTGTAGTCATAAGGATGAATATTTCAATTTCATAATTTTGTAAAGACAGTTGAGGACTGTTGTAACAAATAGAATAAATAAAGTTAATATTCTCCTACTTTGGACAGTTTAAGAGGTTGAAATGTTTCAATTCGAAAGACAATAAGTACTGGAGAAGTATTAGCAGTCCATTGTTCCGCCATCAAGCCTAGGTCCTTAGGTTAAATATGGTGTGTGAAGAATTAAAGAAAAAAAGTAGTTTAGGTTTAATTTACCTTGCTACTTAGGATTTTCCTTTTCTTTTTTTTTTTTTTTTTTGCTTCCTTTTCAACAGCTTAGAATAGTTAATTTGTCTGAGTTATTCAACACCCTAATTTCAGCAGGTATTTCATGAATCCTGTCATACTGCTAAGAAGGTCAAGGGATCCGCCTCCAGCTCCTGCGTAAATATGTATAAGAAAATAATGTTACAGAAAGGCCAAATGGCACCATAAAACTTCTTCCTACAGTCTCAGTATACTGTGTATCATATGAACTCTATCCAAAAAATACTCTTTTAGTATGTCAGACTTTAGATGGGACTTTTCTTTTAACATGGCTATGAAATATTTTTATAGTTCTTTACTGTGCTAAAATAATTCTTATAATTTAAAATTAGAAAGATGAAGAAATCATTTTAGCAATAATCTGTCTTACCTTTGAAATTAATTAAAGGGCTGGATAAAATATGATAAAGCTGAAGTTGCCTTCATTCAAAAGTTATTGTAAAATATGCACATACCCATCAATCTTGAGGCAATTAAAGTACTCTACGATAAAACTGTAAGGTTCTTTTTTTATTTGTGAAGTCCTGAAAAAACTGTTTTTCCTTCCATAGCCCATGTTAGTTGATTATAGTTGTAAAAGAAATTTTTTAAAAGGCTATTTCTTTAAAGATTACATCTGTGCTTAATAAAAACATTGCCCACTATTTTTCCAGTAATACAAGGGTATTATCAACTCATTCTCTATGTAAACTTTTATCAAGTACCTCAACATCATAGCATCTCAACTGTGCTATTTGAAAATGAAAAGCACAATGATTCTTAGCTAGCTTACTATCTTTAGATAATATTTTAAAAGCAAAATGTTCCAAATTGATCACAAAGGCAACGCAGCAACTATGTACTGCTGAGTACATTATCTCTTATGTTGCTCAATATCTCCCATTCTTGATTCTAGCAAGAACATGTACAACCAAGTAACCTGAGTGCCTGGGCTGCTTTTTGTAGAAAGCTGTCTTTAGGGAGCAACACACCACAAACTCAAAAATTACTCAGAATAGTAATTTCACCTTTCAGAAAAAAATGTTGCATCATACTCTTTAATGCTGAACACAGAAATTCAGGCTAAATTTGATGTTGAGTATAAAGCAACATATAAACAAGTAAACCAAAACAACAACCTACCACCAAAGACAAGTTTTCTGGTTTGGGGAAATTTTTAGTTAGGAGATATCTCAGTACTGCAGCCAGACACCAGCAGAGTGCAAACACAGAGCACTATAAAAAGTCCCCAACGCACTGCAAATTTTTTCAGTAAAGATGTGCTGTGGGAGTGCAGAAAGAGAGCTGATTCTTCCATTCACTAGTGCCCCTCGGTGCAGTATGTACTGTGGGGCCACAAAGCCTCTCTGTATCCCTAGGAATTGCAAACCTGTGTTTGTAATTTCATCTTCTGCCTAAACACAGACACACACAGAGTAACTCATCCGTTATTCTAGAAGGACTAAATGGTTTCAAATCAAAACTTAGTGTTGCTTTTTTGATCGCTTATTGCAGTTTGTCTTCAGGTTAACATCAAGTCCACTGAAAATATTTTCCCTTTAGAAACTTACTCTTTTTCCCTAGAAATAGTCTATGGACTGTTATATTATTTGGTCCATAAACTATTTAAGCTTTGCTGGTTTTACTTTTTTTTGTAAAGGAATTTAATGTTGTGGGTTTATTAGAATTAATTTGCATGGCCTTTCCTTCTCCCTACAGTATTAATGCAGGAAAGAAAGTGCTACTTTATGCACAAACTATTTTCAAGGTCTAAAGTACATTCCAGAACTAGAACAATAAACTTCTTTTTTTGATTTTTTTTTTTTTCAATTTGAGCGTTTCCAAGTCACAGTGACTTAATAAATTATGACAGAATTTGTATAAAGAATTTAAGTCCAAGCACAGCTCTTTTAGCAAAGCTGGGTAAAATATCTTTAAGTAGAATTCTTTCTACACTGAGCCTTGACCGGCTTTGTAATCATTAATTTTATTAACTTTGTGAGCATTCAAAGTAACTAAGCTACAAATTCAAATACCATATGCAAAACCAGTATAATACATATATAAGTACTGTAGACAAACAAGAGGCCTGTTTTTAATTTGAATCATGAAACTTTGAATGGTTGGGAACAGCACAAATTTGCTAGGGTCATGGATGTGTGTACATGTGTGTGTTGTTTAAACCAATAAATAAAGTCCACAACAAAGTTAGACATGGTGGAAGTCCAAAAGTTAAACTTAGTTCAAATTCAAACCTGAAAAAAACCAGTACAAATTGTGAAACACTGTACAGTAGTATTAGAAGAATATAATCAACTCACTGAAGAGCTCTAGTCAGTCTATCAACTGTTTACCTCTAGGTTTCTTCATTTATATGGAACAAACTGATGGAACCACCTGGTGATTGCAGTGCTGCCTAAATAGAAAAACCAGGATACCAGTTTATAAACAAGGTTTCAACGAGTGATGTTCGAGGTGCAATAGTTAAAAAAACTTGCATTGCATTTGTATACCTTATACCTAATCTGCCAGTAGAGGATTATAGTCTTCAGGGTTGTCAACTGATAGCCTTCACCAGCACAGAAGTCATCATAATAGAAAGGGAGGACAATTACAGAAATACTGAGTCTAATGAAAGAGATGAAACTATAAAGCATACCCATCTGTGACTGTGACTAATGGAAGCATTAGTTAATCATGTTGGGAGCATGACCATACATGGGCATCTCCTTTCTCTGCACCAAGCAGCTGCTTCTGCATGCTCCAGTATTTAAAGAACCTAAACAGATGCTTTTTTTTTCTTTTTCAATGGCAGAGAAACTATATGGAAAGACCCTTGTTTGATATATGACCTCTATTCAGTCTATCTTTCCTTCTGCCTTCCCAAATTAGTTAAAAGCAGTAAAAAAACTAATTCTTGGGTACTGTTGAATTCAAGAACCTTTTCAGCAGATTTCAAAATAGCAGAAGTATTGTAAATATAAGCAAGGCAGTACATGAAATCTTGACCATATAGGATCTGCTCATACACAAAGCCTCCGATTTCCAGTATTCCAAGGGAAACACCAAGGAGGATAGCCATAATAGACACTGATGACACTTAAAAACTTCCTTTTCCTCTCTGAAAATTCCAACAATTCAATGGCTCTTAAAAGAGTTATAACTGAAGATTAAAATTAGCTGTAAAATTAACCCCATCTGAGGCCTTTTCAAATGCATTCTGAAGTGAATTATTAACAGAAGAAATTTGAATTTCAGCATTTGTAAAATAATTCAACCCTGTGAACAATGGGTTTTCTGAGGAGAACCACTTCCTTCAGTTTTTCTTATTAACCTCTGCAAGTAGAAGTAAAGAAAAAAATTTCCAGCACTCATCTGAAACAGTTTTTCTCTTTTATATACTTACTGCAGTGCTGACCATATGGTTACAATCCTGTCCTTTAATCTCTTTTTAGTCTCCAGTGTTCGTATGTGTTATTGAAGAGCTGCCATACATCACTCCAGAGGAATGGCTGTGTTTCAGTTTTGTATAATGGATTTGCTGTAGCATATTAGTTTTTTTACAGTGATTTACATTATCAGTAAAGTCTTTAAAGACTGACCCCTTCTGAAATTCAAGACATTTACATGGTATCAGATTGTTACAACCATTTCTACAATAAATCTCTTTAATTTAATAATTTTATTTAATGTGACTTGAACATCAAGAATAAAAGAAAGTTAATAAAATACAATACTCAATAGATGGTCCCTACATGGAATAAAGATCCACTACTCCACAGACTTCCCCATATTCCCTTTTCAAACCATTCTCTGTTGGGCAAACCGACAGAGGACTATAAAGACCATTTATATTTGCCTACAGCCTGTCTACCAAGAACTTCAGAAACTGAGAAATACTTTGAAGTTCATCCCAACTGCTCTGATATTTTGATGAGAGGACTCAGTAGAACAACTGGTTTTACTCATGTTTGTAGCCTTCCTTTTGCAGTTCTCCTAAGTAAGACCTGCCGGATGAAGGGAAAAAAAAAATGAAGAAAAATTTTTGTCTCAGAAAAGTAGACAGGCATCCAAAGACAAAGGACAAGGGATTTTGCTTATCGAGATGCCAGGGGTTAGAGGAAGAGAGGCAAGTAGACAACAGAAATATACCTGAGAATGCAGAGGTCACTAGATCCAACTTCTTACTGTCAAGCAACCATAGTCATAATCATCAGAAGCTGTCAAGAACTGTGATAAGAATTCTTCCTTTTCCCAGAAAGTTAGCTTTTTTTCAATCTAGACTATACAATTCCTTTTTTAAATATTTCACTAAAATCTATTCATGCTTAATTTCTCCATTTATTTATCTGCCAGCACTGGATTTTAATAGATTCTTCCTGCTCTGGCTTTTGTCTTCATGCATTTAGAGAAAATAAGCATGGTACCCTCTCACTTCTCCTTTTTCTACACTAAAAATGTCATCTTCTTCCAGATCTCCCTCATAACAGAAGTCTCTATTCCTCTGAGTATTGTAGATGCTATTGTTTACCATAATTTGAAAACATCACCTGAATATGGAACACATAAAAGAAGCCTTTACAGTACAAATTTACTACTAAATTTATATTTTCTCATCCCCACTGGAAATCCCCCCTTCACTACCCAGAATATTTTAAGATTATATTTGCCTTGGGTGGTCTTGTAATCGCCTAAGTGCCACTCAACAAAGTGACGATTTTTCCAAGTTGCTGCGCTATTATACATGCTGATATTAGCTGAGAAAAAAAAGGAACAACAAAGAAAAGCAAAACAAAGAGGTAAACAAATCAGATTATAATAAACCAGTGGAATTTCTAAACATTTATAACCTTATGAACCATGCATAGCCATACTTAAGTATATAACTTTAATGCTGATTTCTTGAAAAGTATGTCTGGACTTTTCTGCATATCAAGCAATGTATACATACTTCAGATGGTAATGCAATCTTTGCCCACCTCAAGACTAAGTGAATAATTAACCCATAAATGAAAAAGAAATAACGGATAACAATTACCTGGTATAGCTAATATTGAAAAGATGACTCTCTCTAAGAATGTAAAAGGTATATCTAAATCAGTATTTTTTTTTAATTGTGCTATAAAAATTGTATTCCATTATGAAATAAAAGTTCTATTCAGCAAAGATATGAAAGTTGGTCAGCTACTATAAGCTACAGCCAATATAGGTTGCAAGAGAAATAACAATCTATTCAGGAATTAGGAAGAGAAATGGGAACCACTAGACTGCTTGCTCTTTAGGCCTATTTTGGCTAAGGAAAGTATTTTTAGACATTTTCAGCTGTTTCTGTGAAATGCTTTTTAGGGTAGCCAGGACTTCCCTATTGGGCATATATTTGAGTAAGATCAACAACAAAGCATATCACAAATAGCACAAAGTTAATTTGTTGCCTGGGCAGGCAAAACAAACAAACAAACAAACCAGAAATACATTTATGTAAAATTTCCTCCAATTACAAAACCTCAACTACAGTAAAGTACCTCTGACACAAAGTGGTTGAGTAAGCACGAAGCCATGCTATGCATGTCTCCAGGGCTCCTAATACAACAATTAAAAAAAAAAAAACCAAAAAAACACAAATAAACAAAAGTAGTTCCTCAAAGGAAAAAGAACATTCAATCTCAGGTAAACAATGTAATTGTGATGAAAGTAGAGAATACTTAATGAGCTATTGCAGAAATTCCTTTCTCAAATTTATTAATAGTGTGGGGTTTTTTGATCCCTCTACTTCATAAGTTCATTGTTTTGTTACCAACATTAAGTTTTATACAGAACTGTGTGAGTAGCATTGACAGACAAAACTGAAAGCAAACTCAAATGCAACCTGACAAGCATTCAGATAGAACTTAAATCTAATCATGTAGAGGTCTGTCACCATTCAAGTGCCTGTCTGTGCATCTGGTCTTTGCACACCTCACACATATTACTGTGACAGGGCAGTAACTCTCCTGTAGTCCACATGGGAGATAGCAAGCAACAAGGTGCAGGAAGTCACTGGGAAGCTGCCAGATCTGTGCCATTACAGTAGCAATTTTCCTCAGAATCAACATGTTTTAATATGTCCCAGCTTTGCCTGGAAAAGGGAAGATTGCATGAGTATTTCTCTGATCAGGTCTTTCAGATGACAAAGTGGGATGGTGAAAGAAGGGTGCTGGTGACCTGAGAATGAAAGTAAGGGGAATGCTCTTCCTTGACCTGTAAACGAAATAACTGCCACAGCGTGTTCTTTGGTTAAAAAGAAGGGAACTGAACTGTCACTGGTTCCATTTTTGCCATCTTAATAGACATTTCAGTTTTAAATATGCTGCAAAATACTTTTTGGCGATTTAGTATACTGTTTTATTCCATGTCAGAAATATCATTAATGGCAAGTTCAAAGAAAGAGGAACTTGTCACATTAACCTCTATCATTTAACAAGTCCTGTATATCTACAAATATCATTTCACCAGGTCCTCAGTGTTTATTGTGTCTTCTGCACAATAAACACTAGATAAATCCTGGATGGGCAAGTAACCTATATACTATTCCAAAAAGCCCCAGGAATAAATTTCCCGAGAAAGTGATTTAAAGACCTCCATTATATGAAGTTCTTGATGCGTAATTTTTAGTGCATTTTCTTATGAATATTACAATTTCTATATAATAAAATTTCTTCCCTATTTTCTGTTTGAAGATTATTATTTAAATGATGACAAATCATTACTCTATTTGTAAAAAAAAAAATGCAGTGGGTATCTATAAGTCTCTATCTTGGTTGCACTGAATATTTCTCTATTAGTTTTAATAATTTAACCGTAAGACCTGTTCTTTTGCAGATTTTTTTTTCCAGCTGTTATAATGAGATAGAGTTTTAAGAATACACACTTCTTCAGCCTAAGTAGGGATAACAGGGCTTTCCAAGCTAACTAAGTAGCTCTGAAAAAGGGGCATAATTTCCAAATAAATCAAGCTTCTGTTCTTTTATACCAAGCTCTCACTTTCTGGAAGTGTTAATTCTGCCTTGACATCAATTACAGGAAAAGAACTAGTTCATTTAAAAAAAACAATATTCACTGTTATGTATTCTGACAGGCTTTGTTCAGTTCCATTTTAAAAAAACCCAGGACAGCAGTCCCCCTGTATTTCATCTTTCCTGAGGATATTAGTATGTTGGCACTAAAACTGTTTTCACTAGACTGCTGCTCTTTAGGTCTTAAGATCTTAAGACTTAAGTCTTATTTTCTTCATTCTTAACTCTTAGTATTACTACAATTAATATGAATGGAAACTAAAAGGACACCCTTCTCAACTCCCATATAATTATTAAGTAACTTGCAGTATGTGATTTCATTTAGTATTCTGACTTTGCTTTCTACTCTGTTTTTCTTTTCTCACTCTTTCTGGCATGTAAATAGTTTGTCACAACCAGATGGCACAAATATTTGCTGATAGTTTCAGAAGTAGGTAGTGCTAACCTACCTGCACTTACAAAAAAAGATGCATATAAATAAAAGTCACATCCTTCTTCAGTCAAAAACTCTGCAGAAGGCAGCTTCGAATTCTGGACCAACCCTCCAATCCAACATTGATGGATATCACTTTAACTGTACTCAAAGAAGATGCAACTGAGTGGGAGTAATTTAATCTAAAGAGTCACCATGGGACTTTTACTTTAAAATTTCAACACTTTTATGTTTTGAACTTGGCTGTTGCTTTTCATTGACACTATAAATAACTACTTAATTTCTAACAGTTTTCTGACAATACTATTGGTCTTCCTATGGAGTTTTAATCAGTATCCAAGGTTTTGGACCCTGTTCATTTTAGATTTCATTCTCCACTGCATCCTGCAGCTAAGTCCTTAGAACAAAACAAGCAAAACAGCTCTAAATAGTGTAGTTTACACAAAATGAAATTTTTAGGTATTCCAAGACTAAATGAACATCTAGAGCTGTATGAGGCAGTACATGAATTAACTGAGCCAACTCATGAATCTCCCATGAAACATGGTCCTCTTCTATCCTATCACAGTAAACACATTGGGTAATCCTCTAATAATACTGCACAGAAAAAAAGTAAAACATTTATGTGTCTTTTGGGTTTGGATTTTTTTGCTAAAACAATTAAAAAAAAAAGTTATTTTAGATTCCTATCACAAAAAAAAGCTTTTTTTTCCTCTATTCACTGTCATGATGTAAATTCAGGAATTTGGTAACTACAGTTAGGTTTTATTGCTCATAATATGCATAACTGTATAATATTCCATATATTCAATCTCACCAACGTCCTATGAAAGTTTTCCTTGCACTGGATTGATCCCAAGGACTCAGATCTTTCTTTGTCACAACTGACTAAAAGCTTTAGCAAAAAGTATTATTTGTTTTACCCTAGTGTAGGACTTGCCTTTTAAGCTAATGAATTGCGTCCCATTTCTGTCTCTCAAGTTTGTAAAATCACTGGATTAATTCTGTATGCTAAATCAGTATTTTGCTGACTAGATGGACTTACCTTTTCTCCTAATTTTATGTAATCATCCCATCATTAGCACACTGACATTTTTATGACAGAGCTATTGACAATGACAAGACAATGACAAGATATAATTACACTCAAAGACCAATTTTGAGAAGCTGAAACTGTATTTTTCCTCAATTTATACTTTCATGTAACAAATTCCAGTCATTGCCCTCCTTAAATTTCTTCTGTTCAATATAAGGTGAAGCAACAAATTGCTATTCATTCTGAGGTATTATATACTATGCTTACCGCTTTTAAACTATTTTTTCAAAACATCAAAATGAATGACAGAACTGCATAGTTTCTAACTTAGTGACTTTTGGAGAACACAGTTGTTGATTCTCACACCTTGGTCTTACCATTATTAGTAGTATTTTTTCACTGTCCTCTATATGTGAAATTAAAATCTTCTCTATAAACACAGTTCTCCCTCATACACTAGGTTCCTAATAACTTTCTACATATATAAGGTAACCAATAATTAACTTTATGGAAAATTGCTGTTTTGAGATTACCTTCTCTTCAGTGTTCATCCATCTACCTTGCACTGTTCTGTTTAGCCTTTACACTTACCCGCTACATTACAGCAAGTGATACAAATGTGCAAATCTCTCTAAACTTCTGTCCTCTGTTTCCTTTTAGTTTTACAGCTCTTAAAAGACATGCAGACTTCAATCCTAAAGGAATTGCACCTGTTATTTATAAAAAAAAAAAGATATTCCAAAGAATATACAATTAATCATAATACTCTATAATTTCCAATACTCCCCTTACTTTGTCTCCTCCTCCAGTACAAAGAAATATCAGCAAAACGTGCATTTATTAAAACTGCAACTCATCATCTGATTATATATCACTGATATGTTTATTTCCCTGATTTTTGATAAGTTAGGGAGTGCTGACTCCAGAAAGCAGCTTATTCTGACAAATAATACTCAAGAGTATGATCTGGAAATACATTAGCAGTTTTGACAGAGAGAAATATAGTCCCTGATATATTTCTGATTGTTCAGAAGCAAACCTATATCTCAGATTTTCAAAATGAGACGTACTGGTTTTCCTTTTGCAACTCATTTCCAGTTGTATAATCCAGTACTTTCACAGCACTGAATGGTCTCAATATGGTCCAAGAGGCACAGAGAAGTTGTTTTCTCTCAGGGAGCAGCAAACTTACATTAGAGCAGCATGCAGACACATTTCCAGACTGCTTGCTATCCAAAGCCTGTTTTGCATCTCTCAAGAGTTAACAGTATTTCCTTCTTGACCTTGGAACCACTCAGTCACTCCAGACTGAGGGGCAATGACGGTAAATTTTGGGTGACAGAGGAATACACCCTTCCCCAGCACAGACCAGTGTCTCAGATCATTTGGAGAGTGTGCAACACCAAGACAGTTATAGCCTCATCTTTTCTCCTGCTGCTGTTCAACTTTGCTTTGCCAGCTACTGACAGAGTTCCAAAGCAAGATATTTCTCCCAGTTCTTCAAAGCTGTTTAATGAGTGATGAAAGTTAACAATAGAAATAATTGTTATGTATACTGTTCCTAAACTGACAGAAGAAACACCTACGAGTATTGTAAACCTGTATCTCTTCTAGAAAATAAAAAGATAGAGGAAGGTTGTTTGACTGTGCACAACTATCATCTTCCGTTCAGCATAGTAATGATTGTGTATCTCTATAATTAACAATAATTATATATCATAAAATCTGTACAGTAATTAACCAAAAACAAGATGGTGCTCTGTGCTGCCAAGACAAAGACATCTGTCACTGAAGTTTCTCCCTCTTGTATTTGGAATTTCCCCCCATTCTATTTCTGCTGCCTTCAGCATTACAATACTTCTGTAACTCCAAAAAAAGTCCCAGATTTTGAGTGCCATTTTAAATCTGAGTTGCTCTATTATTTTAACCTTATTAGAACCTGTGAAAATAAACTATTTTACAATTATATTCTAATCAAAGGAGCACATTTATCTCTAATACCTGGGATTTGTTAAATTTATGTCCTGAAATAATAAACACCATCATCTTTACAGATATGCTCTTCACTAACACCATTACAGATATTATCTATACATGCCTTTCTGAATACCTGACTTCTGTAATTTCTGTAATTGTATAGATTATTCAGGTTAGCTATGCACAAAATATAAAGGTATTTCCTTCTTGACGCTGCTTCTACATTCACTTCAGTATCCATTAATAACGTGGCACATTTATTTCTTCTGATATGAGATTTTGGAGAGACATTTCAAATACCTTCCTTTGAGGAAAAACCAGACATGCTATTAAGGTTTTCCACATAACGAGAAGGACACTTACAAATTAGCTTATTATACCTGTTCTATGTTAAATACCTGTAACCGTGTATACTTCACACCTGAAAAGAGACAAAATATATAGCCCAAGGGATCAAAAGAATTCCAAAGGAGAGTCTTCAGAAAGCAACAAAAGATGAAAGCATACTTAGTTTGCATTGCCACACTAATTCTTACGTATGTTTATTGAATGAAATGCAATCAATTTGTCAATTTTTTGGATAACTCTATTATGAAAGTGAGGCTAGAAGATCAATATCATATCTTCCATTTGTATTGAGGGTTAAAAAACATGACCTATAATTGGTATTCATGTACTCAAACAATAAACAACACTTCTACTGTATAACATAACCCCAAATATGCAACTGTCTTCATGGGTTTTAATCTGAAAACATATCTGTTTTTCTTTGGCAGGAAGCATTAGGAATTTCTGATTTTCTCTAGAGCTGTTTGGCCTAAATTCAAAGGAGTTTTTGCATGCACTGTCATCATGAAAGTGCTTTATTTATATTTTAATTTCCAGCCCCTCTGTGGAGAATGTTACTGAACATTTCAATGCCTTTCATTCATTCCATTTTCACTGGAAAAGTACACATTGCCCTCTAGGACTGGAAAAGAAAAAGGACACTATTTAGTTATTTATCCATTTTGTTTACAGATTTGATGAACAATTTTCAACTAATGGGTCAGTCAGCATTTTCTATTCCTGGTATTTGTGTGTTTCTCCTCATGTACACATGACTGACTCCATAGCTCTTATGGCACTGCATTTTCGTTGAAATAATAAGAGTAGAAAAAAAATCTGGCCTTAGTTCAGAAATTATTCATTAACATCCTATGACTACTTTGTTAAAAAAAAACAAACTTGTTTTTCCTGTGTTTCTCTTTTTCAACAACAGTATTTACTTATTTGAAAGGGTCAGAAATACCAGTCAAACACACTAACAAACTGCATGTACAAGAATAAATACTTTTGATGACATGTTTGCCCAGTTTGAGTACTGCAAAAAATCAGTGGATTAAGTTCCTCAAAAATTTTAAATGGAATAACTCTTTCAATTTGTCTGAAGAAAGGAAGAGAAAAAGTTAAGTTTATGCTGAAATAGAAACAACTTGGTTATTTTCTTCTCTTTTTTCCAAGATGAAGGATGAAAAGGGTCACTCATTTCACATTCCTATCTCTTGAACTTCTCAAAAATAAAAACAAATGTGGCTGCAGTCCAAGAAGCACAACCAGTCATCCAAGAAACTGACAGCATCTTACAGGAATGAAAAATGACTGTCAGCATGAGAGACAGTTCTTAGTTTGCCTGTCATTATTTACTTCTAAGGTCTGACTAGTTTGGGGAGATGTCAAGGGAGCAGCTGTCAGACTGAAGGCAACAGGATTCAGAAAACAGCCTAAATTTATATTTGAATAATGATTGATCATAACCTGTACCATGCAATTGGATAAATATAACAAGGAGACAAAGCAAAAAAGAAATAGTTTTGCTGTCTCAGTTAAAATATGAGCAATTTTATAAACTAACAGTTTAATTTCTAGTTGCCCAGAAAACTCCCAGTGAAATAAAGTCTCACTGGAAAATAATGATTTGCTGAATTTTAGGTCTCTTAAAATATATAATAAACAATAAGAAAAACTTATTTATATTCATAACTGGTTTGTAGAGGGACCAAGGAGGAGCAAAGCTAGAGAATTACTTGAAACATACAAATCAAGTTTTCATTCTTCCCTAAAATTCTTCGTCTCAAAGTATCTAATAAATAAACAGTAATTACAGTATTCATTTTTAAAGCTGAGGGAAATAAAGAATATGGAAGATAACAAACCACAAACCCACTAATGAAATCCACTGGTGAGTTGAGAACGTATTATGTTTTTCTAGCTCACAATATAAGAGTGGACTAAGCCTTTTATTCAGATTGTTTGTGCCTAAGCTATCAGTTAGTGATTAATCACTTCCTTCATAATGGAGCTGAATTCAGTTTATCAGCTTAGTTGATTTCTGCCACCTAAAGCTGATCTTGTTTCTTATTTTCTGGTTTTGTTTTTTTTTATTTTCTTGACTTAGGCCTCTGTTATCTGGGATTTTAAACTGATGGCTAATTCAAATAATGGACACACCGAGAATTTTGTTTTCCTAAAACAAATCTGGCATCTCAGAAATTTGTTATTTGCATATACACAAAATACAGGCAGCCTTTTAAAAGAGGAAAATCTTTGAAGCCATTATATAACTGATAAATGCTGTTTTGGTTTTTAGCACAATGATATCAAAAGGTCTGTATTTGACAACTTTTTGCACCACTGAAGAAATTCAAGTAAAGTAGAATTAGTCATTTGGAAACTTCACAATTTCTTTTTCCATTACATTAGCAAAACATGAACATTTCAAAGGTGAAATGAAAGGGATCTCTGAAATTAAATGTCAATATCTCAGAGCTTTGCATAGAAAGCTAAATTAAGAAATAAAAGAAAAAATATAAATGTACGTCATGATTTACTTGTTCCTGTGTCTTGCCACCTACCAGTATTCGAATTGTTACTTTTTGCTGCATTTAAGTCTCTCTCTCTAAAGAAACACACCTCTGGGTTTTGTTTATTTGTTTTTATTTGGGTTTTTAGTGTTGTTGTTTTTGTTGGGGTTGTTTTTGTTTGTGTTTGTGTTTTTATTTTTGTTTTGGTTTGGGGTTTTTTTTTGGTTCATTAGAATATATGCAAGCTACATTACCAGAATGTCAGATAACTTTTCCCCTTTATAAGTGCTTAGATTTTTTGGTACCCTGCAAGGTTTACTGAGTATGTGCAAGGATAATAGGCTGATTATTCACAAAATTCATTAACAAACTGCTATCATATATAGTAGGTTGTGCTGATTTTGTCTGGGGTAGAGTTAATTTTCATAACAGTGGTTAGTAAGGGGTTGTTTTAGATTACTATGACATAAGTATAGTTTGTTATTACCAGAACCATTCTTAGCTTTCAAAGTTTCATTGGAATAAGCCTGTAACCACCAGGTTTTTTTATCCCCTCAGGAATTATTTTTAAATCACAAGGTATATTTAAGTATTGAACACTTTATCCTATCAGTAGAAAAGAGGTATTTTTTTCACTTAGTTTCTATGGCAGGTTTTGATGTAATTTCGAAGGTTCTCTTCAATTGACCAGCTACAGATTAACACTTGCTTACAAGTACCAAACAAGGAAAAGAAATATTTAACGTTCAGGTAGTTTATCAATGATACAACCGATGAACAACAATTCTCAGTATTGTTCTAACTATTTAATACTGTCACCTCTGTCAGATTAGTGTTGGTAGCCTAATCAACATTAAAGTCATGCATCTGGTAAATGCAACAAGATAAATCACTTGGAATGTATCAGAAATAACAAATGATCTCAGAAAATCTACCTGAATGTTTTCAAGGATTAAAATTTATGAGAAAACACCCTGAATCTTAGGTATTAATGCTGATATTATACTTTCTGCGTGTTTCAGGCTCCAGTTTAAAAAGTTATCATACCTTCCTCAGTAAGCTTTCAGGAACATAAAGTAGTAACAAATGAGAAGTTATTTTAATTTTTTTTTCCTTAAAATCTGGGAGTGCAAAGCACTGTATATGCACAGTTTACCAAGCAGACCGGGAAGAATTTTTTCCCCCAAAATCTGAAAGCCACTCAAAAAATAAACAATGCTGAAAATATTCTGGTTTTAAATTAATTTTTCTTTATTTTGTAATTAAACAATCACGATTTGCAAATGGTACCTAGGTGTTTACTTTTTTAGTATTCAGACTACATTCCCTTATTCTCTGTGATCTTTCAGTGAGACTTTTACTGATAGTACCTTTTTTTCATTTTATTCTCCTTGACCTAAAAAATAACATCAATGAAGTTTGCTGGAACATTTGTGTTCACTAAAGTAGTTGTTCTGATTTTCTCAGAAGCTATAGACAAGGCAGCACAGAAGAAAACTCCTCAAGAGGGACAAATTGAGTTTTATGGATTTTTCCCTACAGTAGCAGACAAGCCTTACATCTGTCCTGTAAAAAATCAGGCTCTCATTCAAGAGCCTCTGTCTGTAAAACCAAAGTTCTCCTAAGGCTAAGGCTCTGGAGCCCAGCAAGCCTTACCAGGAAAGAAGTGCTACTGTCAGCTCTTTAATTTTTCATTTCAAATGTAATACTATCCCTCTTGGTAAAAAAAAATCAACCAACCAACCAACCAAACAAAAAAAAACACAAAGAAAAACTGCAATGTATTTGTCTTACACTATTTCTTCAGAGCCAGATACCACGTTCTACAAAAATTCTTTGTTATTGTTTCTTTTCTTGCTGTATACTTCAAGCTTTCATTTGAAGTTTTATTTCTGTAAGTTTCTGTAAGGTTTATTTCTGTAAGCTTATTTTTCAGTGAAGGTCCTTTGCATATATCCAGGTCTGAAAATTCAAGAGATGGGACAATCTAATCTATTAGTACATATGATCATCCAATTATTCCTGTAGCATTTTATGGATGAATTAGTGTGCTATATTGACAGATACCAATTCTTTCCCTTACATATATTTAATTCCTTTTACCATCTCTTTTTCAGGTTTCTTTGAATCCTTCTGTGACAAAGTGAGAACCTGTTACAAAGTTCTCTGGGTTCGCAGAATCTTGCATTAACTTTGACTTTCTAAATATACTGTTGCTTTTTCTTTTCTTTTTTTTTTCCTTTTTTTTCTTTTCCTGGGAAATAACATCCATGTCTTGGTCCACCAAGTTACTTTGATGCAGTATATTTAAACAAGTATGAAGACTTCCTTTAATAAAGAAAGTCCTTCGATGTAATAAGGAATATTATATATATACGACTGATGATGCATCTCTCTTCCTATGCCATACACAAGCAAATTCTTGGGGCAGTTAGTCCAGTTGTGCTGCCAGCAGAAGTCGGGACACTGTAGGGGATAGTATCTCCAACACAAAATCACAAGTTTCATCTGCAGTCCTTCCTTGCCTTAAAACACCGCTTAACTCTAACAGAATTGCCAACTGTAAGCTGAACAATTATAGAATCATTTAGACTGAAAAAGTCCAACCACAACAAGCCCAACGAGCTACATTTAAACTCAAGACATGTTGATTCTGATTATGGGGAAGCACACATGAACATTCATGTTCAAAAAGAACATGAATGCTTTTAAAGGTGTTTGAGGGGATTTTTAGTATGTGAAGAAAAAACTTTCTGTGTTTCAGCAGCAAAAGAACGAACAGAACAAAATACATCAAAAGATAGATCTAAAATACCATCATGGCAAGAAACATAAAGACTTCTTTGGATAGTATCAAGCAAATTGATATTAATTATCATCTGGGAAGTATTACCAGGAATAAAGACAAATTGTCAGTAAAGATAAGGAGCTTACACTCCTTAAAGCGTGTCTTATTAGTTCTTCAAATCAAATATTTTCAGGGAAGTGTTGCTTGCATTTTTTTTACTAGAGAGAGTAAATATATCACAGATCTCAACACCAATTACTCTGTTCAAAAAGAGCAAGAGATTACAAAGCTTTTCCATGAGTGAAAACACAACACAAACTATGAATGAGGAGTAAAGCAAGTGAAGATAAACAGACTTCATTCTGGATATATTGTGTAATACATTTCCATCATCACTGTATCAACAGAGTTTTATCTTTCTAAGTGGACGACTGCCACTTAGTGTCATTGGACAGATGTTTTCAGTCCATTTTAGGTATCTTATGTGTCTTCTGGCTCTTCCTATTAGAAAGAGAGACTTTTGCACTTTGTTGGCCACTAAGATAGCTGCTTATGAAAATGACATAGAATTGAAGAAATTATGTTCAGAATACCATGTGAGAACTACTAGAAGATAAAAGAGGAGTTGGAATTGAGCCAGTATGCTACCAAAGCTATTTTGTCTTGTTCCTTAAAGGGCTTTAGGACCTAAGAGGACAATAACATCAAGAAAACAGAAGGCATAATGCAAGGACTACAAAAATATCATTCTGGCTCTCCCTGAATGACATCTTTTTGTATCTGTCCTCCTTTTTGCTGCTGATTCATAACATGCATTGAGGAGTAACAAATAAACATTTGCTCTGGCTTGGCAGAAAGGGCACAGAAAGTGCAGGAAGTCGGGGCTTGCTGCTCATAATTCTGACCCCTTTTCCATGTCTCTGGCTGAATGCTTCTAATGCTTGAAACGTGGCTTCAAACGGTACTAATACAGTGAAAGGGAAACAAGAGGTGTTTTCTTTTATATTTTCTATTTTTCATTTAAGAAATATAAATTAAGTAGCATGCACCAGTTTTACACCAGTATTTTTACCAATTGTTTTACTAAGATATTAACATTAAAAGACACATACAGTAATTGGAGCATGAAACATGGGGATTTAGCCAAGTTAACAGCATTTGAAATAGAAAATAATCTAAGTACTTTCTAATAGAGATGCCAGGACCATGAAGCTTGTACAAAATCCCATCTTTTCCTAAGTGATAGTTTAGTCTTATAGGACTCTGAAACAGAACTATTACCTTAGGAAAAATCACAGCATCCTCGAAAGTATTACTTCAACACCCATTTTTCTGAGGTTACTTTAAAATTTTTGACTTTTTTTTTTCCTCCAACTCAAATTACCCAGAAATATAGTTGTTTTTATGAAACATTTTTAATATATAAAATAGAACTCATATTGAGAAAAAACAAGACAGTGGTTTAATAATATTTTATAGATCTCATCCAGGATTACACCTGCATTAAGATGTCTGCCTCCCACAGTTCAGATCAGAATGGTAGAGCAGACTATTCTGTATCTCTGGAACTGCTATCTGGTTTGGATCAGCTCCTTTACCTAATGCAGCTCTCTATACCCAAAAGAGTAATCCCTGCCAACTGTTCCTTATGATGTAAAAACACATTCTGTCCCTGCATTATTACTGACTTACTCAAAACCCACAGGCTTTTTGAAAAGGGCTTCTGCAGACCCATATCAAAAATGCTATTAAGGTTTTCCACTCTGTGCTCAGCCAAGGAGATTTCCAATAATTGGTTTCCTTTAGTGCCTTGAGAGAGCTTGCAGCAGCTCTCTTATTCTCTTGTCGAGAACGTTTCGATTGTGTTTTGGACAATGGAAGTGATCCATTGTCAGGTTCATGGTGCAACAGCAGAAATGTCTAAAGCCACACTGCTGCTCTGATTCATCTCAGGTGTGCACAGGGTGGTAATAGCTGCATTCTTCATTTTGTCTGATAGAGCACCCACAGAATACTCTAGTCACAGGTCCCACCATGACTTCATATCCATAGCATATATAGTAGATACCAATGCAGAGTTTAATATAATCTAAGCTTATGTAGGTGCCAGCAACAGAATTAGGGTGACTTTTTACAACAAATGCCTGCTTAATAAAACAACTTATAGCACTTAATTCTTTTGTGCTAATGACCTTGTGAAATGTAAGGTATTTCCTATTTTAATGCACATCTACCTTTCTCTGTATATTTAAGCTAGATGTTTATGGAGATAAATGCAAGAAGATAAGTTAGAGAAATATGTCCTTTATTTATCAATCATATGCTCTATTCGTTCCCGACTATCTGTGATTTACCATGTATTTTTTAACTACACCACCTAGTAAGAAAATTCTTCACCAGATTTTATTTTATTACTACAAATGAAGTTAAGTAGCTGATATTTCTCATAACATGCATCTTTACTAGCTCTTATTTTCTTCTCCTACAATCCTCATTACAGTGGGAGTCAATGTAAGGAAAGCATATGGCTTTTTCAGGCAGAAGTGTATGGTGAGGCCCGTACCATAACTAAAACTACTGTTTTCTCAAATCATAAGACTTGTTGCCTTAAATAATAAGATCAAATATTCACTTACATCTGGACACAGACCACCAGAACTGAGAACGAATTAAGAGAGACAGATATTTTTGATTTCATGAAGCATCTATCTTAAAAAAGAAAACAGAATTGAGTGGTTAACAGGACTGAGTATGTGTGTGGTGGTTAGGATATCGGCAAACTAATATTTCAGAACTCTGAATAGATTTGGAATTGAGTTTAGTGAAAAAATTAGCTTGGTTTTATTTTAGCCAAACAGCATTATCCAAGTTTAATTACTCTTTCCCTATGTTTGAAATATTTCCATTTACAGAGTTGACAGTTCTCCAGCAAAACTGGCAATGAGTACCAGAACTGAAGTGATACATCTTCTCTATGACATCAATATTTAGGTCATGTAGATAGACATATAGATAAATCACAGCCTGGCATCTTATCTTTAAGGAAAGCAGATCTGCTAGAAAAACAACAGCATAGCAAGTGTCAGACTACACTATCATATATTTACCTTCATTTTTATGAGAAAAATATTAGGAATAGTTACTATGGTCACAAAATAAATGCATAAAGTAAAGCTGGAATTTATTCTCAGGCATAATGCAGTTTCCTTGAGAAGAAAACCACAGCTGAAAATCTTGGTATCCATTTTTCATTCAGTAGATACAATTTTACCATATCAATTCTGCCCCTTTGCTCAACCTTCACCAAATGCAGGATATACTTAATGAGATTCACAGGAGTATAAGGTTTTTCTTCTAATAAAGTAGTTTGGAACATTTATCAAACAGAAGAATTGTAACAGATTGAAACTTCAACAAAGATAAGTACTGGCAGGATGCCAGTAAAACAGCAGCAACAAAAATGAATGCAGCAGTTGTTTTGATATCAATACCTCAAACAAACACCATTTTTTAGTACTGGGGAGAAAGGTAATTCTCTCACGCCTCTTTGGTGCAGGAAGTTCAAAGTACTGTAACACTTTCTATCAAGATTTTCCTTCAAAACAAGATCATTTCCTCATGTGTGTGGTGTTGGCACATACCTCGCCTCCGAAACAAACTGCAACCTTTCAGCTAACACACTGTGCATGGACAGCTGCTACCTGTGCTAGGGCCAAGCTGCCAGCTGCACCTCTGCCCTAGCCAGGGCAAATAACAACTCTGAAAACAAGGGAAGCATGGCAAACTCTCTAGCTAAGCAGTCTGAGGAAACGGCACCAAGGAAACTTCTTTCTATTTAGCAGAAAAAGAGCTCATAACAAGTACATACAAAACCATAGTATTTTCTTATTTTTCAGTCACCCATGAGAGCTTTTAATTCTTTCATCCAAAACATCACAGGACCATATAACAAAAAGAGTTAACGGCTAAATATTCCTTCAAGCCTTTCTGAAAAACCAAAGACACTCCAATTGGAGTAAATTCAAACCTAGAATTATTGTTCTGGCATTTTAAAGGGCAGTCATGGAGAATAACGTTGAATCACGTTTTTTATTTTTCATTTTCAGGAAATGGTTATATATGAGTATATCAAAGCTCTATGGACACTGCAAAAAAACTTGGCATTTGTCAACACTTAGTGTATAACTTTAGAAGCTTCAGTTTGATCAGTATCAACTATGCCATAGCTACCAGAAACATTTTAGATTCCAAGACCATAAACTGGTGATGCACGGGATGTAATCTGATTTCTGTTCCAAAGGTACCTTCAAATTGACAACAAAGCAACTTTTGTTGTAATTTCACTGTCAGACAGATTTGTAGTCTGATAATTGAAAGTATACAAATGAGTCGGCAGGCCTTACATTTTTGTGATTAGGGTTGTATTTGACATGTGATACATGGTATACATAATACACAGTGCACTAGGTTGTTGAGTATGACAGTATCTAAGAAATGTAAATATTTTTAATTAATAGAATTAAATTTAATATAATTTAAAGATATAAAAACTTTTGTTTAATATACATGTATATTTATGACATGATTGAATTGAATGTGGTCTTGACATACTCTAATCAAATACTTCCTTTTTATTCTTTTAGTTTCTGCCCTGGGTGTGTGGCAGGAGCTCAGATACCTAATAATATTAGCTATACTTTTTGGGGATGTTAATGTTTGAAGCATTTCAAATCTATTTTTTATAAGCTAAGTATATCAACAGACACATCCAGGTCCTCTTGTAATCTGGCAAGCACAGGGGTTTTTTTGAGAGAAAGCCACAGACATACCACTGACTAATTTAACAGAACCACACAGAGAACATGCTTAAAGTGTCACATTTTTCCACCACCTGAATGCTTTGCTTTTACACATAGACATAACTAGATTAGATCCTGGTGAGCATATAAGAGCAATAAGGTATTCTGTCCCTTAGTTTTGCTGTATTAAGTTTAAAAGGATTCAGTTTAAATGGTGGATGGGGAAAAACAACTCAAAAAACTTGAAAATTCTCTCAGCAAGCTGCTGAAAATTATATATTTTAAGTGACCTGCATAAAGGCCTGAGAAAATAGAGTATATTTTCTTTTTAAAACAGCAATACCAGTAAAATGCCTCCAAAAGCTTTATACGTTGCCACTTCTAATTACGTGCTCCCAGAGCAGACTTTGCTTACAAAGTGAGAGCAAGAGAATTAGTAGACCAAGAGCCAACTATCAGGAAGATCACTGGTATCACTCTGCAAGAGAGTGAAATGTTATGGGGAAAAACAAAACACAGTAAAACTGCTTGATTGAAGTAACACAGAGATGATTCCACACAGCATTACAGGCACCTGACAGCACACATTTGAAGAGATTCAATTTTAAACTAGCTCTGCATAACTAGTAGTGCCACTCTTTGGGAATAATTATCATTTCACAGTAGAATGTGATTATTTTTTTCACAGTTGAAAGACAAAAGAAAAACCATCTTTCAACATTATTTTCTACACTGTATACAAGATGGTAAAATACTTAACACCATAGGCAAAACTTGGAAAACTAAGGGTTCTGGTAGAACATCACAAGGTAGAAATGATTTCTTGTACTGACTGACTTAAGTATTGTCAGTCCATCAAGGTAAATTTGCATTCCACAAAGAATGGGATTTCCAGTTTAAATTTAAAGATCTCAAATATGTTGCATAAGTCTGAAAAAGTCATGTCGACTTTCCTTAAAATACATGGGACAAAAATACTGAGTTCTATGAAACAATTCATCTTATCTGTCTTAAAACTCATTTGGAAAGAGCTTTTAGGGAAGTCAGCTTCTGTCCTCTCATAAGAAGGGTAGTACCTAATTGAGTCTCCTGTATGAATTTCATGTTCTCTTTGCTGAGTCCTGACTAAGCTCAGTCACTGCTATGACTGTAAAAGAAAGTGAAGCTTTTCTTTTGGCACCCTCTTTGGCAATGCATGATGGCAAGACAACTGGAGAGAAACATTTTCAATTCTGGGGAAGGAAAAAGAAATTAGAAGTGTTTTATGTAACACACTGTAAACATGTGCGAAGAAATATAAAAGTTTTTATGTAAAATCACAAAATACATGAATGAAGTTTTATCAGAAAACACTACAGGGTCAGTGGACAGTAAAGACCATGCAGCTCCAGCTGGAGTCTCCTCTCACAAGGAGTCCAAGGTGAGCAGTTACAGTGGTGAGACAAAAGCAAGATATTAATAATACTTGACGAGGTGGAAAAGCACCCCTTCTTCAGATAGATTTGTTTAGTAACATTCTTGAAAAAGAAATTGTAGCTCTGTTTGAAAAATTAATGTTTTCACTCTCAGTACTTCACAGAGATCACCATAACATAATTATTGTAATCTGTATAATTTTTTTGTGATGCTTATCAATAATGCTGCCATTTATTTGGTATGAGAAGAACAAAACAAACAGAAAATTAAAAAAATCAATTTCAAAATTTAATTTCAATTCCAGACAACAAATTTTTCAACCTTAAAATACAATGTTATTGTTTTTGATATTTTTATAAACTTCACAGACTCTACCGAAAGCAACACACTTGGCCCGTAATCTATGAACCATTTTTAGTGCATTTTTGAGTGATATTTTAGTGGTTATAGGTTTTGCTGAATAACTGTTTTAGAATCTAGTATCATAGAATCACAGACTGTTTGGAGTTGAAAGGGACCTCTGGAGGTCATCTAGTCCAACTCCCCTGCTAAAGCAGGTTTATCTGGAGCAGGTTGCACAGGATTATGTCCAGGTGGGTTTTAAATATCTCCAGAGAAGAAGACTCAACAACTTCTCTGGGCATCCTGTTCCAGTGCTCAGTCACCCTCAACATGAAGAAATTTCCCTCATATTCAGATGGAACTTCTCATATTTCAGTTTGTGCCTGTTGCCACTTATCCTGTTGCTGGGCACCACTAAGAAGAGTCTGGCTCCACCCTCTTGACACCTGCCCTTAAAATATTTGAATGAATCAATAAGATCCCCTCTCAGTCTTTTCTTCTTCAGGCTAAACAGGCACAACTCCTCCAGTCTCTCCTCAACAGAGAGATGCTCCAGCCCCCTCATTATCTTTCAGCCTTCTGCTGAACCCTCTCAAGTAGTTCATCATCTTTCTTGAACCGGGGAGCACAGAACTGGATGCAGTGATCCAGTATTATACAGATGCAGCTGATAAAAGCATTAATTCAAGTAGGCCACACAGAAGCTATGAGCATTAAATGCAGACAGACACTAAATATGGAGGAGCCATTGAAACCGAACCAAACTAGTGCTCCTTTTTGAAAGAAGAATACTGCTGAAGTTTCCAGACTATAAAGTAATGGATCTCTGATTATAAATCAACAAAATAAACTACTGCAAAAGTGACAGGGTTGTTTTTCTCCCTCCCTGTAAAAGGGTGTATTTTAAGGGAAAATAGATAAAAATTGCTAAACCAAAAGCAGCAGAAGAAACTAAGAAATGTTACTTAAGTAGCAGTAATTTCTCTGCATCTTGACAATAAGTTTTTTGTTCTTTAAGCTGGCCCTAGAAACAAAAAAGATAATCACAGTAGCTGATCAAAAGCCCTCATATATTAGTGTCTTTCTGTGTATCACAAAAACTGTCTGCTAGAATGAAGCTTCATAAAGATGTACAGTTAAGATTCTAATAGCAACCTAATCAATATGAGAGTTCTGCTATGCAGATGCATAGCACAGAAGTGTTTGCTTAGGTGCACACACTACAGACTCCTTAACTTCAGACAGTAATTGAAACTGATGAAACATCAAAGATTTATAACTACTACAAACACCACCACTTTTACCCTAAAGGAAAAGGTTACTCTAAGTACTTCCACTCTACATAATAATAATAATCACCTCTTATAATTTAAGGTCTTTACTAGGTCTTGAAATTTAGTGTTCTTAGTGTACCTGCCACAGTTCTCTCACAAATTTGCTTAAATAGGAAGAACAATTTCATTCCTAACAATAAGCTTGGACCAAAAATAAAAGAACAACATTGTGCACATTTACAAGTATGCATCAATACATTAGCAGCAAGGAAACATATTATTATTACAAAATGCATCCCCAAAATTACAAGGCTTCAAAAGCGTTTTTATTTCAAATCAGCTTTTAAAGAGTATGATTTGTCTAACATGTTATTAGGACCTCTTCACATGAAAGGAGAAAAATAGATTAATAACAAAGAGCATACTGATTGAAATCTAATTTCTATAATCCCAGCTAAATGATGTTTTTGCATGCAAGCTGAAGCTGTATATTTTGTGATACACAGTCCCCTAACACAATGTCACTCATTTCTCTGCTCTTACTTAGAGCCATTTTCTGTTGAATTGAAAATAACAGTGCCTCAAGTAACTGCACAGTATAAAATACTTTCAGTTAGAAGCCGATTCTCTAATAAGAATTAAATCAATCATTCCTAAAAAGTGTTTTCAACTGAAGAATAATATCCACACAAAGTCCCTTTAAAATAATATATACCTGGATCATTGTCAGTGCTACTCAGATAATAAATTTCACACACACACACTCACAAATCACACAGCAATAAATTCCTAACAGAATTTCTATTCCATGAAATAATGATATTTTGTAAAAACAGAACAATCTGAACCAGGTAGAACTCTGGCAAATAAAAGACACTATTTACACTATAGAAAAAAAAGAAACATATCAGGAGCTGCCCCAGGTTCACAAACCCCCAATGCACTGTCAGCACTCAAAAATCCCATATGCCGATCCAGCGGGTTTGTGTTAATTTAACCGCAAAAATGAAGCTCCCTGAGCCAGACTATTCTCAAAGTATTGAGAACTACAGCTCCAACTCCAACCCCAACCCCATCTTTCAGGCCTTCAAGCCTTTCTGTCCCAGAGCTACTCCTTAGCACCAAAACACCACAACCAGGAGCATATCAAAATTTCTACCCTCTAGGCTTTGTGGCAGACAGCTTCCATAATAGAACTGTGTTTAATTAGCTTGTCTCTTACTGGAAAGGCACGGGTATTCCTAAAAATTATCAGGGGACCAGTTGTAATGAAAGACTGAGGACAGGTATTTTAGTTGCCACCAATCCGCATCTTCTGACATGAAAAAAAAAAAAATCTCGAAAAATTCAGATCAGTTCTCTTCAGTACCAACACCATCCTGTTACTGCCAGAATACCTTTGATTGCTGAATGTGCCGAAAATAAAACACATGCTGTACAGGTACTAGCCTGGGGTATGTACAAATAAACTAGCACTGTGCATAGTGTAGCTTTCACTAACCTTTTACAGCAACAGGGACTAAAAGTCCCTTCCAAAAAGCAGGGAGAAGAACTGAGTATCATAAAATTATAAGGATTCTGACACCAGAAAATGTAAACAATAGGACATTGCATACAAAAAGCTGAAGTTTCCTGATCAGCTACAGTCAGTAGGTACACATTCATATTAAGCCAACTGCAATCTAACTTTTAGTCTGGATAATGAAATAGTACTGAGACATTTAATTTTTATTTCAAATTGATCTCTTCTATCACAAAATCTAATGAGCACATCAAGTAAAAGAATTCATCTTCACAATGCAGTAATAAAAAATCTGTTTTCTTTCCCTAACAATGAAGAATTTGATCTTAAATCCTGTGACCATTAAAGAAAGTAATTATGAACAACAAAACCTACACAGGTGTTGTTAGGGGATGCCTGGTGATTTCATTTCCCCCCCAGTCTAATCCTGAATGAAGGATTAGAGACATCAGTGTCAACTTGCAGACAGAACAAGACCTTTAACACCTTATCTCTATTTTTTTCAACCAGAGGACCATTTTTGCAGCTTCGTGTTGTCAGTCTTTCAGCAGAGCACACACTCTGCAGTTCTCATTGTATAGCTTTTATATCCCAGTCTGAGAACCACTTTCTCTTCAACAATAGATAGATTCAAACACCTCTTCCCTTCAATTGATAATTTATTCACAGAAAATACCATCTTTTATTAAAGAATTTATTTTTTAGAGCTGTTGGAAAGTTTACTTGAACAAAGCCAATTTGACTGGCTGTGTGTAAAACCTCACATTTAGACTTGGACTAGTCACTATATATGACACATCACCTCAGCCACTGATACAATTTCTACCAATGGACTGGAGCTTTTCTAAAAACAGTTACAGGAATCATACTGAAAACACTGAATAACAAGATGCTCAACATCCTCTTTCTGTGTGAGTACATGACTGTTTGAATGACAGATATTCAATCTCCAAACACTGACACCCATAAATTGCCCCCACAAATGTCTGTGCACAGAAAAGACTGAAACAACATCATGAACAAAGCTGGATCAATTAGCCTTTCAAAAGTTGAATGGTTACTCAGAGATCTAACATGAATCTCAAGAACTGTGCTTTTATCTGGCAAGAAATGCTTATGGCAATGAAATCAAACAGAAAGAGAAAAAAAGTTAAGATTGTCATGCCACTAGCAATATCCAAAACAATCTTGTTACTGAACAGAGACAATGCTCCACACATGTTGCTGTGGGAAAGAAAAAATGGCCCTTTTGCCTTCCCTTCTGTACTAGCACATTAAGTTTGAGAAGGTCATTAATGTTACTTAGTGTCTCCTCCAAACTGAAGATTTTAATCAGAGTTTACACTGCTGTCAGCCACTGTGCAGTTGTGTTTTCGCAGTTTCTACCAGAAAAGGTCAAAATACTGCTATTTTGGGAGAGGCTAACAAATAAAGACTTTTATCTAGTGTCAAGTAATTCTGCTGACCAGGTAGGACCTGTATAATTTTTTTAGGGCTTCACTTATCAATTACCATTAATTTTGACTTTTGTTGTTATGAACTTTCCTCTGTGAAGCTTATGAATGATCAGTAGAGTCTGATAAATATTAATGTGCAAAGTAAAATGAGGAGATAAAAATACCTTCCAAAAGGTGTTATCTCAGATAATCTGTCACCATACCTTATCTGTGGCTGAGACAAAAATAAATATCTCTAAGCAATCTTTTTTTGTTAAAATTAAATCACAATTACTACCTAAATTGAACACATAATCAGTGTTACAGTAAACATGTTACACTTACATTATTTGTTGTTATTCAGAACACCCAGAAGAACATCTGCCCGTTTTCTTTTGGCATCAATAAGTAATCACGATTTCTTGAAAAAAAGAGATTCATTTCTGGAAAGACAAAAAAAAAACCAAACAAAACAAAACACGAGGTTAAATTATTTACAGGGTTTTTTTAGTAGTTGCATTGTGGTAATACATGACAATGCATTACCACAGCAACCAAAAATACCTTCTAGAAACAGTCTAACAGAAAAGAGAATCTTGTCCAAAAAAAAAAAAAAAAAAAAAAAAAAAAAAAAAAAAAAAAAAAAAAAAAAAAAACTGACATTTTTCTTATGTAAAAAAAAATCACATTTTCCTTGAATCTTAATGTGAGAAGGATTTGAAGAAAATCCTGTATATTATATCCCAGAGTACCTCCCTTTATCCCTTTTCAATATGTATTAATGAGAACACATGAAGAAAAGAAACAGGTAGGCTGAATAATAGACTCTTACAGTGAAATCAATTTTACAGTGGAGTAGATTTGCAAGCAAATGAAGACTACTCTATAGATTAATACAGGACAATTTATGAGAACCAGTTCATTTTTATCTGCTCTGACAGAAGTTTAGGAGAGGATAACATTCCCTCTAGTATGAAATTAAACTAATTTTAAATTTTTTTGTCTCTTGCACTTGTAAACAAATACCTTCTAGTTAGTAAGTTTTGTTTCTTACTTATCCTGAAATAACAAAATCAGGAAGATTTCCATCAGTGTAGCAACTTTATACCTTTCAAGACTGAGAGAAAATGTTACTGAGGGTGAGATGAAGTGAGAGAATATGATACGTTGTCTAATAAGTTGTCCACTCATTATCAAATTCTTACAAAGAAACAAGTGATGGTATGCAGGTGCTCATGGAATGACTGCTGGTAGCATGATACAGCTTTCCAGTTTTGTCAGCCCTTCATGGAACAGTGTTGCTGACATACTGCATTTATCTAGCCATAAAGAAATACAGACTGGCTATAAGCACACATGGTGAAGTTTAGCTTGGCTTATAATGTTGGAAATACAGACACAGAAATAGTACAAATGAAAGTATTAGAAACATCTTGCAGTAGTTAAATCTTCTTAGTACATGAGAGGGGAAAAGATAGAAATACGGCTGGAGTCTTTGTTTAGGATATTGCTCGGGGGGCCCCAACATAAGACCTGGACCTCCTGAACCAAGGCCAAAGGAGGGCCAAATGATGATCAGAGAGCTGAATCACAGAATCAGCCAGGCTGGAAAGGATGTCTGAGGTCATCAAGTCCCACCCTTGATCCACTACCACCACAGTTACTAGACCATGGCACTCAGTGCCACATCCAGTCTCATCTTAAAAACATCCAGGGACGGAGAATCCACCACTTCCCTGGGCAGCCCACTCCAATGCCTGATTACTCTCTCTGTGAAGAATTTCTTCCTAATATCCAACCAAAACCTCACCTGGTAGAGCTTGAGACCATACCCTCCTGTCTCACTGATAGTTGTCTGGGAGAAGAGACCAACCCCCACCTGGCTACAACCTCCTTTCAGATAGTTGTAGAGTGATGAGGTCTCCCCTGAGTCTCCTCTCCTCCAGAGTAAACAACCTCAGCTCCCTCAGCCTCTGTTCACCTCTCTTATGAAGTTGTGGATGCCCCATCCTTGAAAGTGTTACAGGCCAGACTGGATGGACTTTGAGCATCTTGATCTAATGGAAGGTGTCCCTCTCCATAGCAGGGGAATTGAAATTGATGACCTGTAAAAGGTCCCTTCTGACTCAACCTAGTTAATTTTGTTACCCTCAAAAACCGCTTGCCTGGTTCAATGACTTCCAGTTGTTCAAAAGTCGTGTTTGAGTTCACAGAGAGTAGATGAATGCATCATATGAAACACAGTAAAAGGATCTTTACACTTCTCAGGTAACTGTAGCCTTCCCCTCAATCAGCCTATGTCTCCTATAAAAAAAATTTCCAAAGATTCATTCAGAGCAGTTCACTTGCTCTGACTCTCATAGACATGTCTCCACAGGATCAGGTAAAAGACAACTTATTCCTGCCTAAGAATGCAGCAGTTCAGCGCAGTCTCTCTGCCCTGGATAGTATAGTGAAGCTTTGTTTCACAAATGTGGCTACATAGTATTAGGACTGCCACCTAAGAGTATAGGTGTGGTCCATGCCTGCAGTGACCACACAGAAATACCTGGCTGCTGATATCATCTGCATATTGTGAAGCAAGGATCACTAGAATAAAAATATTACAAATTTAAAAGAGAAAAAAATTAAATGAAGGCAAAGAAATGCAAAATTTTGGGAAAAAATCCATTTACTGACATTGAAGAAGACATTAATAACGACACATCATAGAAAGCAAATCAGGGAAGAGTGTAATGGTTTTAGGAAACACATCTGCAGTAGAAATATGAAGTCCTCCAAAATATTTTGTATCCTAGCCCATTCTCCAACAGTGACCAAAACTATCACTAATAATCATAAAAAGCTGAAAGCAATTATCTTATGTAAAAACATTTTATATTACAATAATATTTTTACACTTTAAAAAGTTTAGTACCATGAGTTAAAATTAGAAAAAGTAGTAAGGAAATAAAGTAAATTAAAGTGAGATAATCTAAAGATGAAAACACATTTAATCAGCATGATGCAATATTGCTGTTATTATCAATTTTTTTGTGCCGCTACCGTACTAATATATTTTACACAAACATTAGTCAATACTATATAATTAGTGTTGCCTACAGCACAGAGGGACTTGGGCTTGAAATATTGTAGCTAAGATAATGATAATGATTATACATGGCAAGTTTAGAGACAGAAAAATATAAAGTTTTTTTTAATATCCACACCCCCAAAGTATTGCCATTTACATTTATTTATTAATATCCTACAAATACAAGATTTCAGGAGAATTCAACTAATCATCTAGCACACACGCTAATTTACTGAAATAGAATCAAGCATCTTCAGACATCCGTCTGCCTACTTACCCTCTAGTTCTAGAAAATACCAGCGAAAAACATGCATGGCATTATTTTTCTATTGTTCTGTTACTCTTAATATCATATTCACAGTGTTCTAAAGCATGAAATAGAAACTACAAATTCTTTTCTCACCTATGGTGAGAATGAAAACCACTGATCTCAGCCTTCAGCGTTACAACCAACACTATAAACCTTTGGGAATTTCAACTGCATTTTTTTTCCTGCTATAAGGACTTACATATTTATCAAAACATGTCCAGCACCCATATGCAAACAAACCACCCCATCCACAGTTAAGCGGAGTGGAAATATTATTATGTCATACATACATTTCTATTGTATTTGTACTTCTTTTTTTTATTTTGACTAGCTGCTTCAGCATCAGGATAATGTATCAAATGTACTTACTTTACAGTCTGCTGTAAGCCCCAGATAGTTGCAATGTTGACCCTTTTCAAGCCATCTACCCTGCAAGTTCTCCAACATTAACAGTTCCTAGTCACTTAACTATTTCCAGGATATCAGGATACAATAAATATAAAATTTACATTTGTGTTAATTCATTTTAAATTATTCTTACCTGTATTTTATTTTGTTATTATTAAATACAAGCCTGTAATTAACTTTTTTGTGAAGATTAATAGATCACTGAATACATCTTCTTTTCAGATACTTGCTACATGCTCACTTACCATAATAATATTACACGATATTTAATATTTTCTTAAATCTAATATTTTTAAAACCTTCACCTTACCAAGTCATAACCTTTTTTTTGTGGTTATGTCACATTTTGACCCAGCCTTTCCAAACTCTCCCTTACATAGGCATTTTTTTTTTACATAGCTACATCTCTGTGTTGCTTTTCTACCACACATTTTTGAGATATATATATATATATATATATTTTTTTTTTTTTTTTATTGGCCACAAAGGCAACCCTTTGCACAACCATGCAAAGTAAATGAAGTTTTCTGGATGACAGGAAGAACAGCAGAGTAGATGCAAAGCCAACCAATTATCCCACAACAAAATGTGTTCAGTGCTAGTCAGTTCCTTAAATTAACTTGCAGAAGCATAAAGTAATAGTGTAGAGGGAACTGAAACAATGTTTATAATGAGAAAAATAGGGAGAAAATGTAGCAAGAGAGCTTTCTTTG
>NW_020955587.1:91600-92709 GCF_003031625.1 Empidonax traillii
TTTTTTATTGGCCACAAAGGCAACCCTTTGCACAACCATGCAAAGTAAATGAAGTTTTCTGGATGACAGGAAGAACAGCAGAGTAGATGCAAAGCCAACCAATTATCCCACAACAAAATGTGTTCATTGCTAGTCAGTTCCTTAAATTAACTTGCAGAAGCATAAAGTAATAGTGTAGAGGGAACTGAAACAATGTTTATAATGAGAAAAATAGGGAGAAAATGTAGCAAGAGAGCTTTCTTTGCTGAAAAAAAAAAAAAAAAAAAAAAAAGACTGAATTGTGCCTAATTTCAGTAGTGCTGGGTAAACAGAAGGGCCAATTAAGGACTTTACTTCAGGTTCAATTTTCATCTTTAAAATGGGTTAGCATACCTGAATGTTATATAACATCACTTACATTTCAAATTATTTCTTTTCCTTAAAAACATTGGAATGCAAATCGTCATGGACAAGTACTCAATCAAAAATCCCTCTGAGAATTCAGAACGCAACTGTGTAAGAGGCAAAACAAGTGCAGTACAAAACAATTCAAGTGAGCACTGCTGGTGTTAAACCAGAAATTTCACAAGTTATACAGCTATGCAGAATTGCAAAACCTGTAAGAGCTCAGGTTTTGCTCAGTGTTTCTACTGCTCAAAAGCCAAGCAACAGATAATGTAATTACTGCAGGAAAGCTCAGGTTGAATTCTATGCTTTATCCAGAAGAGAAGGTGATAGCTTCAAACTCTCTTTCTAAGGCACTGGTTCAATACAGAGCCATGAAGTTACAGTAGTGCCTACAATTCACAAGCTTATCTCCTTACACGTTTTGTTTGTTTGTTTTACAACTGTAGCATAAGCAAGTCAGTAAAGGCCGCTGATAGGAAGTGAATTGAGTAGCACTTTGAGTTTTCAGGTGTGTATAAAGCTTGTGAGTAATTCTCAAATTATTGCAAGAAATGCTGTGGCTGCAGGGATCTTCACAACATCAGGTGATGTTGCTTTGGGGTTTAACAGTTGCACTACTTCTCACAACTACATTACAAAGGCTTTGGAATTTTTCTTTTGTAACACCCCTAGGCACTTACTCTTTTCTAATACAACCACCCACTCTCTTTCCTTCTTAAAAT
>NW_020955587.1:92977-126528 GCF_003031625.1 Empidonax traillii
TGCAAGAAATGCTGTGGCTGCAGGGATCTTCACAACATCAGGTGATGTTGCTTTGGGGTTTAACAGTTGCACTACTTCTCACAACTACATTACAAAGGCTTTGGAATTTTTCTTTTGTAACACCCCTAGGCACTTACTCTTTTCTAATACAACCACCCACTCTCTTTCCTTCTTAAAATAAATGCTTTGAACAAAGCCAAGTACTGCCCAGACAAGACATTATTGTAATCAATCTATTTTCAGAATTTATTACCATTATGAAAAAATGCAGAATCTTTTCAGAGCCCAGAATAGTTCTGCTGCCTCCCAGTAAGAGCTATCTCAAGCTGGCACCTTGGCTGTTGAGGGAATATGTTGAAGGTACTAGCTTATGTTTTCTCCAGTTTAGCCAGATGCTTTACTATTCTATTTTGAACATTATTCCTCTATTTCACATATTTCAAAAGTGTAGTATCAAATCTCTGGAGGAAAAGAGTAGACACAGAAAGCAAATTCTACCTCATTTCTGGCAGTATGCGTGTTACTGAGGCAAAAATAACAGAGAAAGACGATGAGTATTTGTGAATCCTGGTCACTCACAGAAATGTGACCTATTTTAAATCAATGGACTTAAGGTGCCATGACAAGGAACACTCAAAATTTACATGTTAATACATGCAAAATTCACTTAATTTCTTGTATCTCCATCACGAACTGTGTCATATTAATTCATTTTCCAGTTTAGTGAGGAGAAAATAAAAGTTTCTTGAGATAAGTGATGGAAAATAGGTACACAGCTCAGAAAGAATAAGGTCAGATCATAAGTTTAAACAGCCTTTGCATGCTTTCAGTCCTGAAATTGCAGCTCTGCATGTAAAGAAACTGAAGCCAGTTTGGTTGCAGTATTTCTACACTCTCAAAAGCAAATAGAATTTCAATTCTGAGACCGTCTCATAATTAAAATGCAAGATGTTATTTAACTCTCTTTGTTGTCTTTATAAACATGTAATCCAGTCACTGGCAATTTCTTAGAATTTTGTGAGTGCTGCAAAATGATTCCTTTCCAACAGGTCTTCGGACATGGATTACTTCCTTAAAATCAAAATACTTGCATTAAGCTTTATAAACAGCATTAAAACAGTAGAAAACTTAAAAGCAGTCAAGACAGTGCCATGGGAACCCAATGTTATTCACATAAATTTGATGGAGTATTTAAAAAACAAGAAACATGACTGCAATAAAGTAACAATGAACTGTCAGTTATAATAAAAGCACAAGAAAAATCTATGTGAGGAAGCAGGCCATACATTGACTTGTTCTTTAGACCTCACAGGGTGCTGGTTCCCACATGACTATTGTTAAACACACTGATATAAAAATATAGAATATTTTCAGAAGTTCCTGACAGTTGCTGAGACAGGTGCTTTTTAAAATAATATCTAAAAGGTTATAACATTCATGAAAGCAATTACCAAATAGTAAATATGTTCAATTAAACAATTTTTTTTAACCATTATACTCATGCCCCTGTTTGCACATGTGATGACTATATTCATAACAGAAATTAAACATTTGCTAAAGTTAAAATTTATCTTTAAATATAATTGAAATTTTGCTTATAATGACTGATTTTAAACAGAATCAAAACCTTCACATTTTGTTCAGAATAGAAATGGTCTTATGAACAGGCATAAGAGTTTTCTATACCAGTTACATAAAAAGAGCCAGAGGAAAGGCACAGTACTGTGCTGAAATACGAATCCTATGTGGTTTCCTAAAGCAGAAAGGGGTTACATTTGAGAATAAAATATTTGAGGGTGTTTTAAATCAGTATTATCAGGGAAGAAACTAGCCACGAGGTATTGATCTAAAAGCAAATATTATATTACATATTGAAGTAAATTGAAGATCACATGGAAAATATGAAGAATTTAAGAGAGACCTACCCATCTCCTAAAACACAGACCAAAATTTTCAATTGCATTGACTGTTGTATCTTCATACAGATATAAAACTATGGCGATAATTGAAACTAATCAAATTCTTAGTGCTGGGTATGAGCTTGAAAGTATTTGTGAATTATCTATAGATTAATTGTTATGATCGTGAAATAAACAAATATGCGTTAGAATATTATTATTAAGGAATCATCAACTTGTTAATCAAAAATGACATATATTAAAAAAGAGCTAATTATTCATCTATAGTTTCAGAAAACTACACTGTATTATCAGTGCATTCATTATAAAGCACTGCATGAAACCTCGCAGCAGCATGTGAGCAGAATCTTTAGTAATTCAGACCAACAGTCAAACAAATAAAGCAATTCAACAAAATGAAACAATGGTTATCATTATATTTTTCTGTCATCTTCTTTTAATTTAGAGTTTAAATAGGCATCATTTTATTGCTAACTGATTTTAAGTCACAACAGCTGGAGAATAAACCACAGTGGAAGTCTCTGCAAAAAGGTACACAAGGAAAGTTATAAAGATGATCAGAGGAAAAGAAACTTAACACAACCATATGTTGTTTTAGAAGCAGGAGAGAAGGTATAGAGCTGAAAATGAAAGGAACTTACATGTATAATGGAATTAATGATGTGTTTTAAACCCAGTAAGCAGCTAAGCACACACGAATGCTTGCTTACTTTTCACCCTGCAATGAGATGGGACAGAGAATGGCAATGACAGAACTGAGAAAACTCATCTATTGAGTTGGTTGATCAAAAAAAAAAAAAAAAAAAAAAAACAACCCCCCCCCAACCCCAAAAAAAAAAAAAAAAAAATACTCAAAAAAAAAAAGTGGTAAAAAAAATCCAACCAAACCCAGTTGCTCGCCACCAGCTGACCAATATTCAGCCAGCCCCAAGCAACAATCAATCCCTTCAAACTTTCTTCCCCCTCACAGTTTTCACTGCTGAGCATGACACCGTTTGGATACATGGGTCAGGTCTCCTGGTTATGTCTCCACTGAAATTCTTGTGCACCTTCAACCTACTCTCCTGTGGGGCAGTGTGAGATGAAGAGCAGGTCTTGACTCTGTGTAAGCACTACTCAGGAATAACAAAAACATCCCTGTGTTATCAACACTGTTTTTAGCACAAATCTATACAAGCTACTCTGAAGAAACTTAATGCTATTCCATCAAAAAATACTTAAGAGGAGAAGACCTAAGAGACTTGAGCACTGAAACACAAGGGAAGTTAAGAACTGCAAAGAACTCCGAAGGTGAACTTCAGGTTGTATGAGGCTAGAGATCAGATAGGATTTGAGACAGATGTTGTGAGGTGAATTTAGTCAAACAATAAGGGAATTGATTCCAGCGTATAACCCCTGAGAGATCTACTGGCCATAAAGGGAAGTAGCTAGAGTTACACTAGGAGAATATCAATTAATATTATTATTTTTATAGGATACAGCTGATCTATGGAGAAGACAACTTACTGTTTATTCTGAATTCCTGTCCATAATTCTTGCACATCAGTCTTTTTGCAATTCAGATTCACTTCGAAGTCCTCCCACCCTTCTCTCTTCTCTGCTCCAAAGGTATAATGGTCATTCTGGTTTTATATTATCTTTCCTGAGTTATGATCTCATCCTGAATAATATATTCCACTCTCCTATCCACCTAATAAGGTGTTAAAATGACTTTAGGAATATACCTATATAAAACTCTAAGTAATTCTACAGTATTTTCTATAAATTACACTTTCTCAAGTGTTCTAGTACAAAGAATATAACTTCTGTAGGTGCAGAGAAGGCATTTTATAGAATTGCTTACATTGGAAAAGACTGTTGATACTGCTTCCAAACTTTAGAAAATAAGAATAAATTAAGAGTAATTAGAACATAACACAACAACAATTGCAAATGTGAAAGACTGCTCTCTATTCCTAGAAAAATATGGACCAAACAGTAAGGCTGAAGAAAAAAAGTTCCACAACTTCAGTGAATTGCAAAGCTACAAACAACTTGTATACATGTTATAGGAAAGATTCTGAAAGATAGTCCTTTTTAATGGCATTTTAAAATCGGTGGAAGAAGAGAAAGCAAGGTTCTAATATAGCAGGATTTTAGAAAATCATTATCTTAAAAACTTAATCTCAAAATGAACCAAAATTAGTTTGGCTAGCGTGAAAGCATAACAATGAAAGTGTGGTTTTCAGTAAAAACTTGCTGTATATTAGTAAAATAGAAGCCAGAAACAACCTCTTCCATATAGATTTTACTGCTATGGAACAATCCAACATCACCATCAAACAGGCAGAAAGAACTTAAGGTGTTTTTTTCACCTGTTTTTCATTTATAGGACAAAATAGCAATGAATTCTTTCTCAGTTTCTTTCCTAACAGTAGAAAGAATAAAATGGCCACAGATAAGGATCCTACACTATGAAATTCAGAGACATTTCAGTAAAGAATCTAGGTTAACAGTTATCATTATTTGTATCTTCCTTTCCTTTGATTTTTTGAGAACACAGTTTTCAAAGATATAATGCAAAATTGTTAATATTAATGATATATTTTTTGTTCAACACCAGACAGACAAATATTCAACATTCTAATTAATTTAAACATTTTTACCAGGAATCTGGGAACAAGCGAACAGCACTTCAAACCTGAAACTCCCACATTAGAAATCAGCATCCTGCTAATGACATATTGACCTTTTTTCTTTGTCTTTCTCTGATAAGAATGAGGTACAAATGTAAAATTAAAAAAAAAAAAAAAGAGAGAAACCTGCAATAGCAAAAATTTTGTAACTGAGGCTGACTCAGATTCAAAACTTATTGCGACATTCATTTTACAGTTTCATCAACACACAGTTTACCTTCACAGTTCATTTCTGTATTATTCTGTATTTACACTCAAATTCTATGAGGATAGAACAAAAAAGCAGAACCTTCTGTATTTTTCAAATCTGATTTTCTATTTCAGACTCATATTTTGACAAGTTTAATGACAGAAAAAAAATAACGTAAAAAAAAATCTGAACGACCTTTGAATTCAAACAAACTGAACTTTGTGAATTTTCAATAGTGTTAGAATATTTGAAAAAACTCAGGAATTGATTTTTAGTGTAGTTGATTTACTGTAGAAACGCAACATTTGATCATGGTTGAAACCTCATTCTATTTGAAGCAGGTTGCTCTGGTTGCAGAGAAATATAGGTCTTAGTGCAAGATCTAGTTACAGATATACTCGACTTTTTCCTCTTTTATACTTTCTAAGTTAATTATCATGTCAATGTAATTTAATGACCCTTACTTTATCCATTTGTTCTCCATTACTAATATCAACAAATCCTGGCCACCCTTATCTTTTCTGCCTAAACATTCCTATGAAAATATTTACTAACTCTGGTATCACAACTATGATTATGAATTTTCAGACCAGCTTCTCCAGACACAGAGAACACCTGAAGGCAAGGGTGGGAGATAAAAAGATTATGTCATTAGTAAGAGATTCTTTCTCCTGGTTCTCAGTTCCCAGGAAACATCCATCTCAAGTTGAGACCTTGAAGTGATACCAACCCAGAAAACTATTTCACATCAATATCTAAGACTTATAGTCTATTTTCCTCTGTCCTTTGAGGGAGCTGGGAAAAACTTTCAGAAAAATAAGATACTTTCAAATATATATAATGGACATATTTTACAAGGGGAAAATAAGACACAGATTCCAGAATTATAATGATGATGATTAAATGGAAGAACAACTCAAATGAAGGACTCAAATAATGCTGATAATTTCTATTTTCCTACCTTAAGTTATCAGATATTATTTAATTGGTTTAAAATTAAAGAAACAAATCAGAACTGTTTATTAATGTTGATTAATTTCTTATTGTGGGTGAAGAAGGGAACACTGAAAATTAAATAAGTTTGCCATACTGAAAATTACAGGAAAAAGTAAATTGGTGAATCAGAGCTCTGGTCTCCTCACACCTACTGCATTCAATCATGAACATCTGAAAGATGAGAGAGCCTCTCTAAGAAAATTTTTAGGAATTAATTGTATCTCCTCAAGACACATCAGTTTCTCTACGACGTTTCTTCCCTTCTTCCTGCCTCAAGGGGGCAGGCTGGAGAAACAGTAGTTAAAAGAATGGGAATTGCCAGTATATTTTGAGATTGTAGAATTAGTGTCAGTTGTGTTTTCTCAGTTCAGATTTGAATATTTCCTTCTTACAGCAATGTTTGTTATTATGACAGCAGCCAATGTCAGGCCATGGATCTACTTACAGTGCAGTAATTGCAGCACAAGGAGTTCGACAAATGTTTTAAACTCTGCACAGTTTCAAGGTTACAGTATGCCAGTAATTCTCAGTGCCAATACTGCAAGAGTATAAATTGTCAATTCTTAGGAACCTAGGAATTCTTGAGTTCCTGACAGCAACAACCAAAAAAAGAAAACTCTGATTTCCTGAGTCATGCTCAGTCAAACTTCTTGAGTAGAAGTAATCAGTAAAAACAGCTTGATCAGGAGCATCCCGATTCAAAGTTCAGGTACTGTGACATGGCACAGAGACTTTAAACACACATGTGACTAACTTCCTATGTGCACCAGAGCTCCAAACATGTGATAACCAGTGGGTAAATAAAATACAGTCAATCCCAACACTTTAATTTCCTCCTCATCCTTTGAGTTAGCCTTTTAAAAGTTTACTCAGAAGCCTAATGTCTCTCTATTGTTCATCACAAAAGTTCTATCTCCTCCAGCACGAAATCTGAAGGTTTTAGACACTGAGAACAACAACAAAGATGTGCATGGATGACAGGTGTTATGTGGTCTCAAGCAGTATTGCTGCATTCTTGGACCATTAGGATCTTTCTGACAGTCCTGTTCTTAGAATATTTGCTGGGGCATAGCTGTAAACCCAACCAAGATCAAATCATCAGCTCCTGAGTCACTGTTATGGAAGACTGGTCTTTTGTTGGATTCTCTATATTTATGTTTGATTCCAGCCTTGCTGACATTTACTGCCATCCCATTCTCTTGGGCTCCTGTATCCACATTTATATCTATTTGTCAATTATAGACAGAACATATGATTCACACATAGCAAATACATTATATAACAATTAACCCAAGTTTCCAGTATTTTTCATTTCTAACTTCTCATGTTACTCTAAATTCCAGGCCAGAAGATAGTACTGTAGTCATCTGATCTGAATGATTACATTACTTCATTGACAAACTTTTACTAAGAATACTTTGTAACAGAATGTATTTCCTTCCAAGGAAAACTCAAACATTCAGGATCTCATTTATTCCAGTAAAGACAGAAAACAACTTTTATACCTAAATAGTCAGACCTGAAAACAGCGAAGTATAAAGAAGTTCCTTCCTAAAGACATATAATTTGAAACTTCAGGCAAGGACACAGAAAACTGATGAATGCTTAATCAAACAGTAAAGACTACACCGAGCAGGCATGAAAACATAGAAGTGATCAGAGGAGCATAACTCTCTTTTCTTCTCCTGCCTGACACATGACTTATTTCAGCAATAGAAAGCATAAAACACTGAGAAGAAAACAGTCTCCAACACAGCCACTGGAATATGGTCACTAGATGCTTTGGAAGCAAATAAGAGCCAAATAATGTGCCCACACTTTCAGTAGAAATGTGCTTATGTTCTCACACTAAGAACTGTAATATAAACTGGAGATTTATAGAAATAGCTCTTTATAAAGTTGTAATAAAATATTGTGGCAAGTATCAGAGAGTTTAATTAGAGACCAAAATCTTCATGTTTCAAAACTGGATCTAGTATTTACTTTTAAGAGCAAAGGAGACAGACAGTATCTCTGAGAAAGTGCATACCATTAATAGCATTTCTTGAATGTTATTTTCAAGAACCTTTACCTGGCCACTTTCAAAGCTCTGATGTACTGAATAAATGAACAAGGCAATTTTCTGAAGAATCACTGTTGGGCATTGTAAATATGCATTAGTCAAAATAAAAAGTTTCTGAGACTTTTTAGATAAATATTAAAACTGCATCTTTATATCAGAATACTTCATCTACCAGGATTTCAATTTCAATCATGATAGTAAAGTCCTTAAGTAAAATCAAAATAAAAACACCAAAGGCCACAAATACTCCTTTCTCTTTATTCAACACAACTCGTCACAGAATTAGCAAATAGAGATGTTCCATTTTGGAAGGGATTATTATTAAGAATCAAAGCAGTACAGCATGTGAAAAAATGGATGGGCTTTATGGGACCAGTGTGGAGTTTATTACTCTTACTAATTGACTGAACTTCTCCAGTATTCAGAGTCCCCACACATAAGATGACTGTACACTGCTGGTCTGAGCAGTGCAGCAACAAGTAATTCATTACAGAAGATTAGAACACACATACACAAGGTCAAGAGACTAATTCAACTTCTGTGATTCTATTTTTTTGGTCAATGCTGTCTCTAGGAATATATTTTCTAGTCTGTTGAGAGCGGAGTGATAGGATAAATATAAAAGTTGCGAGAAATTTCAATGTCCTGGAACCTAATAACTCTCAGCATTGCTAAGATTGTTTGGTTAAATATACCATTTTAAAATATATTTCTATAAAATATGTCACCTGGGTTTTTACTGGAAGCTAGTAACACTAACCTCTTTGAAGGTCAGGAAAAGAATTCAGTGTAATTTTATATGCCCTGGTAACAGTTTGTTAGCCAGCTACAGTGCTGATGGATATTGACCATTTTCAGAAAGATGAATTTTCTATTCTGCAGCACTCTGTGAAACACCTTCTAATGTAAAGATTAGTTGGAGCAGAAACAGCTCTGGCTATAACATTTTAGTTCCCGTCAAAACTATTTTGTCAGAGAATTTGAAAGAATCTCCCCCAAATGCATATGATTTAGAATTAACATAGTATTATGGGAGAGTATCGTCATTAGGAAAGTTTCTGAACATACTATATCGTTAAGGGAATCCATGAAAAGGATTTTAAGCAGAAAAAAAAGATGAGGGCTACACTGAAAGTGAAAAGGGGAAGAAAACCACAGTGTGAGATGCAGGAGAGGAAGTGTTTCCAGAATGGTGGTAAAACTTGATGCTTTGAAGATGTCCTGAATAACAAATACACGGTAGACCTAGCACACAGAGAGCCTCAGAGATGAATATCTGGCTGAGGGTCAGTTTGCTGTTGTATCAGCAAAGAAGAGCAGACAATCACCACTGACAACAAAATCTTACTACAAAACCAGAGAAAAACTCTTAATCTGCAGAAGAAGTTGACCAAGGAAGAGAGCAGTAGCTGACGAAAATTGTACTTGTTGTTATACACTGAAGAATGAGTATGTCACCTCCAGGTTGTACACTAAATGCTTAATGTCTACTGCCTAAACCCACATTATTCATTCCACAGCACAAGTCCAAACTATACAATTCAAGGCAATAAACATGCAGAGGAAAAATTTCTGCTTATTTTCCTATAATTAACATAGATAAATAATATTTTTTCTTAAAACCTTAGAGGTTAGGTAAGAATACTCAAAAAATTACAGAAAGAAGTAGAAGCTAATCAAAATGCATGACAGTTTCTGGATACGTGAGAAAAAGTGTCAAAGCAAGCAGCAGTGAAAGAAAACATCACTCTGTATCTGTGAAACACAGTGGCAAAGTCATTTTTCAGCAAACAGGTAAATTTGTTTAAATATTAAACTTGTGGCACTGAACTGCTTTTTTGCTCTCTTTATAGTAGCTGCTCAGCAGATCCACTCTGTATGCTACTTGCCTGCTGAATAACTACAACATTACAGTTATGGGAAGAAAAAAAACCCAAACATTTCTATTTCCTTTATCAACTATTTTTCTATCCAGCTTTGAGACAGGCTAAGTTGTTTCAGTAACATGAACATGACTATATAACCTCAAGTCAGTACTTCCATAGGTATGGAGAAGGGAAATCAGCTCTAGCAGAGGGTGTCACTCAAGCACAGGAGTGCCAACCAATTTCCTTAAATGAGAGCAGACAATTATTTTAAAAAGCAGAGTGATCTCACTAAAGCATGTAGATTTGATGTGGCTGTCACAATGTCAGCCTACTGAAAATGGAACACAAACAGTATTCAAAAATATAACATTAGCAATTAAATATCAAGATAAGATAATGAATACATTCTATTCAAAGACTGGATTTTTAACTACAGACACTATTTTAAGGTGAAATATTGTGGCACATCACAGTGCACAATGATTAAAATGTGAGTCTGATATTTCAAAAAGTTTTATTCTTGACTCTAGTATGTATTTACCATGCACAGTAATTCTCTGTCCTCAAAAGATATAGAGAAGATTAGAAAGATTTATTTTTTTTAAGCACCCAAGGGAATTTGGAATTTCAATGGCTTCTAATGCAAAATATACTGAAGTCATATAAGCATATTTTGAAATTTAAAAGAGGAAAAAAAGAAAAAATAAACAAACTTCACTTTGATGCTTAAAAAACCCCTTTTTTCTAGGAAAAAAATAATATAATTGACTCAATTTTATTTTAATGTCACTTAGTATTTCAAGAGAAAATTGTTCCGTCGGGGGAATCTATCAATAAAAAGAAAGGTTTGATCTAGGGAAGAAAAAAAACTAAAACCAAACCAAACAAACACCTTCCTTTACAAGTTGTTTAATTCATGTTACCTCAGTTTGACTGACTATAAAGCTTTTTGCATTACATGTGAGACAGGAATAAAATTAAATACTTCTGCTGAAGACTGTATAAAGCAATGCAGCAGCCTGATGAACTCAAAATACTTTTTGCTAAGATGTGCTGGAAGTATTGAGACAGGTGGTTGGATGTGATCATCTTTAAGGAGCGGACCATCAAGCTCAGCCCCTGAAATCAGAGCAGCTAAAGGAATTTTATCTAAAAGGATGTGCCACTTCATCATTACCCAAGCCACAGCATATTTCACAATATATTGGAGCAAACTTGAAACACACAGTATAAACTAGAAAAAAATCAAGAAATATAGCAAAACCATAAAAGATCATATTCAAAAGCAATGCTGTCTGTAATATTAAAATGATTCACGTAAGGTGAAAATTTCAAGATATCAAAAAGTATGGGATTTATTATTATTATTATTATTGATGATGATTATGATGATGATGTATTAGTCCCTTTGACAATGGACATTCTTCAGTAGGAATAGAAATAACACTGTACCAGGGATGACTTTTGTTCAGTTTTGCAAAAACTTCTCTATCTCCATACTGGGCTTTCAGGAACAGAACAAGGACAAAAAATACAGTGGAATTCTAACTTCTCAACAGTTTAGGAGGAGAGGACAGAGAGATGTTGTTTTTCAATGCATTTAGAGGAAAATTTTTATTGTTGCTATGTTAATATAATTTTTCTAATTTCTTTTGTCGTACCATGCAAATGGCAGGCTTTAAGCTTTCATACTGGACAACCAACCTTCCCCTCCTATGCATCAACAACTTGCCACAAAGAAGAGGAAAAAAAAGGGCTGCAATCACATAAAAATAAATTTGCTTGAAACTAAGTAGATTTTAAGCTTTCCCAGGGTAGTAGCACAGCAGCTGATTGGGTCACAGAAGAATGTGTTTCTGCAGTCTCAAGTAAATAAAATTTTTGATCCAAATAACCTCTAAAGAAATATTTCTTTACCCTAAAGAAAAAGAAAAATTGTAACACATGGTGGGATTTTGAGTAGAGAGAAGGGTGAGGTCTTTTCTCTGTTGTCCCTCTTTATATTCCATTTTGAGATCTCCCATGAAATCTGAGAAGAGGCAAACTGCCAAGTCTGGCAGGAAGCCTTATGACTATTGAAAAGCAGCACGTCCCCAAAGAACTGGGGGACAAATATCTCGAAATGCAGTGGTAAGAAAATTTTACACAGAAGCAAATTTTTTAGTTTTTAATCACTGAAAAAACCCCACATTATTTTTTCCCCAATACAAAAAAAAAAGGACAAAAATAAACAGAAGCAACTCCAGTGAAGGGGCACTGAGATGGTCAGGGCTGGATTCACTTTCCCTGTGAGGAGAAAGGAGAAAGCTGGGCTTGTTAAAAACAAATGACTGGGGTGGTTGAGAGGTGGCAGGGGCAGTTTCCACAGGGGGATATCTTCACAGTAGTGCACAGAAGGAAGTCAGGAGAGAATAGACCTAAGTTGAAGAGAGGTTCTTACTTCTCTATCATGAGAAAACCAAGCATGAGAACAGATTGCCAACAGAAGTTACTGTCTTAGTGTCCTCAGAGATTTTTAGGACTCAGCTAGGTAAAGCCATGAGCAACCTAGTCCGACTACAGAGGTGTCCCGGTTTTGAGCAGGAGCCTTGAACTCCAGTGCTCCCTTCCAACCTCAACTACCCTCTAATGCTTAATAGATATGGAATTTTAAAATATTAAATACATTATACTAATATGTGCATATTATAAATTATAAAATTCCATCCCCTTAATGGTTTAGCTGAAACAATCTGAGACCTTTCAATGTGCCTTTTCTGTGATTAAAAGAAAGTAGATCTTAAGCTAGGATGAAGGATTCTTTTTTGGAGAAAGATTATTTACTTTTTGGAGACAGATTCACTACTTATAGATTATTTTTTCTTATCTCCTTAAAGAGTAAGGTCTGATCTAAAATTTTATCCTGTAAAAATGACATTACACATGCTTAGTTTATGTGAGATCACATTCTATTTCAAACCTAAAGAACTGCTCGTTTTCTCTAAATGCAAGCACCACACTTTCAACTTACAGCTACAAGCCAACATGACTTCTTTTCTTAAAATTTCGTTCTTTTTCATAATAACCTAATATGCAAAATCCTTTCAGGAAGATTCTACCATTTCTTTAAAGCCTATCTTAGTTCTGAGAACCTGGAATCTTCCCACTTAGTATTATTAGTCCTATACCAGCTGATGTAAGACATTTCTGAAAACATTTTTTTTTTAACTTTTCTTTTAGTTAGTGGTAGTAATTAGAAGATCTTGTGTATTACACTGCTGTCTTCTCTTAATGAGTTCTGCTATATTATATTCTGAACACCTCTTAAACATTGTCTTAAATGAAAATTTAAGCTGTTGGCAAAGGACTGAAATCTTGCTGCTGGAGCACTCTTTCATCTGCACTGCAAATGAGCAGCTAAGAACACGTCTACTTAGAAATAATGCAGCATAGGTATGGAAATCTCACAATATCTAGGATGAGGTTATTCTTCTATAAAATCCATGAACCTGAGACCTAAGCAGAGCTTTATTCCACACTAATATTCTCATTACTTTCACAGATTTACTAAATACTATGTGACATTAAAAGAACATATTTCAAGGTCCAAATCTCTTTTCATGTATGAAACTGAGTTCGTTGCAACAGTCCATTTACAACTGCAAATTAAGATTTTGGTGATAAAATGGGTTTATGTATCAAGGAGCTATTAACATTCTTGTGCAGAAACATAAGACCAAGTATTATAATAGCTCAGAAACCACAGTGGTTACATCACAGATCATCTCAATTGTTTCTCTTTCTGGACAAAAAAAAAAAATGTGACAGCTTGTTTGAAACAGATTCAAACCCTGTTTTAAATTAAGAATGCATTAAAAATATGCTGAAATTTGACTAAAACTTTTTGTTAAATAATGTTCAGGAAAAAAAATAATGTATTTAGGTAAAAGTTGGCATAAGCATACACTATTAGCATAAAGTAAACAACTCTAAAAAAATTCATAGGAGGAAAATGTTTATTGCCCCACACTTAATGCTAGCTTAATAAATCAGTCATAAACTGCCGAAACAAAGTTACTCTTCTGTTCTAGCTACTGAAATTACTTTGACACTTCTGTTGCAGTTTCTGTTACATTGTGTTAATCACTCTGGATGACAGATCTGCCATTGGTAGGGTGGACATGTAATGATGACAACTATTTTCCCACTACCATGTAAGATTCACAAAATACAGTGTGATTATATCTTTTATTGGCTGTGTGCACCATGCTTCTAAATGTGATTTAGGCAAATCAGCCACCTACCTGGATATTGGCTTTTTCCATCTTGTCACAGCAGTAGTGGTTGAACAGAGCAGTGAGTGCCTCCCTCTTCTATTTTGTGTTTTATTTGTTAAAGAAGACCGGAGCTTCAAAATCTGACAAAACAAATCAGTTTGGTGGCTGCAATTCTAACTTCATTCAGGTAGCAACTGTGTCAATAAAACCACGCAAATTCAGAAATGTGGTCTTTTCCTTAGAGACTGCATTAAGTAAACAGAAGAAGCAGGTCCCTGCTCTCTTGCTGTGGTTTCCTCACATCATTATAACACATCAATAAATCTGTCTGAGCACCTGCCTGCTGTTATTACCAACCACTCCAATTTCATTTTAGCAAATGTCTATTACTGATTTAATGCTCTGTGTTTAAAAGAGTTGCATCTTCAGTTGAAGATGTATGGAAACAGCATGGCTAACAAATCAGGGGCTGAAAAAGATTAGAGACAGTTGTCTTCTTGAAAGCACTGCTTTACACTCAGTAAGTTTACTACATTCTCAAAATATAATAACTGCCATCACTGGGAAACCGGAATCAGTGGGTCTTCCTCCCATGCAAAGTCTTGAGACCTTAAAGTGAACACCACTAGTGGAGAAGAAATTCTACATTGCTTTTTTTTAGCATCAGTTCATTTCATATACAAGAAGGGGAGGTAACATTTGTAACTTTTTCATAAAGAACAATCTACGTGCAATCTCTTCCTTAAGAACATACTTGAAAGTTAATATGAGATCATCTGTCAATCAACACTTTGACAAATTTAGTAGACTGAATTTCTGAAGTCTTTGACTGGTAGTTGTTCCCAGGCCTTTGTTGAAACTCTTCTCTGAATTCATCTCAGCATTTATATTCTCATCTTTACAACTGCATAAAAGCAAAACTAATCTGGGTATTACTATATAGAACAGTTACACTGATGTACAGAAGAGCAGTACTACCCTTCAGGATCTTGCTTGATGTTTACCTTCTAACTCAACAATTATGCCATGATACTTTTGGGATAGAGGATATATACAATGCTCCTGAGAAACCAACACAAGATCACATGAAGTAAAACACGAAGCAAAATTCTTTTAATTATTGAGACATTTGTTACAAAAATCAATAATTCAGACATTAGTATGCTAATGTTTTCTGCTTTTTTCTTTTCATGTTGGAACATAGAAAAACTCTAACCATTCACTTCAGCAATCTGTGATTGTCTCTACCAGGGATGATCTAACTCTACTTATACTGTCAATTAACAAAAGTACATGATGTACATTATCATCTTCTCCATTATCTTTTTGTTTAAATTTGACAGACTTTAAAATGTCATGTCAGGAGTTTGCTATTAAAGTAAAATTGTGATCAAGTACAATGTTGCTGCCTGCCTTTTTTTCATATATTAAATTTGAAGAGTAGAAGACACGTAGAGATAGTCTCACAAATACTGTTAAGTGACTTGCATTAAATTCTAGTATTTCCTCAGCAATTACTGCATGTAATCATACACAGAGTTTTATCTTGACAATATGAGTATTTATTTTCTTCAGTTACCTTTACTATTGGGGTTCCACAAAAATACCATTTACTTGACTGTTTCCCTCCACCACCCCCCTGCCTCTCTCTGGTAACATTTTTTAAATTTCCAATGGAGTGTCTGACACATGGACTATTAATTACCTCTACCTCCACAGAATGTGCATTGATGTATTGATTACAATTGGACACTTGTGATTTGCTCTCTAAGTCCTTTATCTGATGAGGTCCCTTTTGTAAAACTGTATGTAATTAACAAATGTCTCTGCAATACAAATATCTACTGAATTTCAATTCTGACCTAGCTTGACTTGCTACATTAATTGAATTAAAGTGGTTTCCTGGAAGGACATTGCTTATTGATGAGATGACCTAATCAAAGTTGGCTTGGCAGGTATCCAGAGTCAATATGGAGCCATATAGAATCTGGGGTGGAAAAGAAATCAGATTGAAATTTACTTTCCAGTTCCTTTGGAAGCTAGGATACTTTAATTCTTAAAGTTCATTTTGAAATAGTCTTAATACAACCCATACACAGGGCTGGGAGATATTCCGTCATTTAGAAACTGTATCCGAAAATTTTCTCTAAAGCTAATGACTTGTTTTGGTAAATATAAACAAATCATGCAGATACTGATTTTGACAGTGATTTCTCTAAGAAATTATAGGTGCCTATAAAGCAAATTAGTGGTGTAAGGGTTGACATAATTAGCTTTTGAGTTTCCAGTACCTGCAGGCAAATGTACAGGGCTGAGGGTGAAAGCAGGTGCATCCTGAGGACAATAGGTGCTTGGGAAGAGGAGGGTCCAGAAAGGCTCTGGCTCCTTTAACTATAGGATGTGCTTCATGACACCATAATATAGCCCAGGGAGATGAAAAATATTTTGCTTACCAAATTACAAGTCTCCTCATGACTAGAGGAGACAGTAACAGAAGCACACAGAGAGGCAGAAAAACCACAACTAACCCTAAAAATTTAGGAAGTGGAATAATCACAGAAAGGAAGAAAGAGGGACGCTGAATATGCATGCCAAGTATCTAAGTTGATTGCATAATAATCCAAGTATCATAAAGGTGTATAAACCTACAGAAGTACATAGTCACCTAGTATACACCAAAAAACTAAGAAAATTAGGTGAACAGAAAGAATTTTGCCTCATGATAATTAAGAAGTTTAACTAAATAGCTGGCTATTGGGAAAGGAATTCTGTGTGAAGGAGACTGTTCAGCATCATATACAGTGTCCTGTGATGATTTTCTGACACTTAACATGTTATTTTATGACAGTTTTTCTATACAGAACAGTGGTGGAAACGGAGGGCAAGAACTGTTTCTATACTTGGGAACAAAACAAAGTTAGAGAGTTTCAGGTTTTAAACTAAATTTAAGTTCTCAGCAAAATACTGGGACAAAAAAAATGATCAAACATCAAAACAATTAAATGAGTAATTTCTTTCTACAATAATATAAAAGGTTTTATGAAGGTTTCATATACCAGTACTTGAATTCAGGATTTTGACACTGCCTCATCTGACATGCTCATAAAAGTGGAAAAAGCACAACCTAGATAAAAACAGATTACCACAGAGGCACAGTTGCTTAGAGAAAATTCTCAAAAGGTATTATCAATATTTGTTTCATCAAATGAAACAAATACATCTATTGAAGTTTCCTATTTATTCAGTCCTACTCAGTGTTTTTATTAATGATGAGGATACTGAAAGCTAAAACCTTCCAGATGGAAGGACAAGGTTAGAACTGAAAGTTATCTTGACAATGTGGAACTACACATTGAAAAACTGAACTCAACCAAGTCAAATTATCCTTAAAAACATGGAGAATATTTTGAATCTGAGGTCAGCAACCTGCTACCCTAGTAGTGTAGAAGTGTGGAAAAATGGTTTCACAGAAAAGGATTTGGAGGGTTTTGTGGTTCAGGAGCTAAATGTAATTTTATGCTGTTGTAAAAGCAGTAAATTGTATTTGGGCTGTACCTGCTAATACACAGCCTTGAAAAGGTAGGAAATTATCCTCTATCAAGGATAAGAGTCACACAGACTATCACCTCAAATTTCAGGCGTTTCAGTGAAGATTAGGGCCAACTACACATAGTCCAGAGGAAACAAGAAAAATTACAGAGAGATTATGAGTTATGAAAAAGGGAGGAGGAGAGAAAACTATAAAAGAGTAATAGAAGGTTATGATAAGTTTCCAAATACCTAAAGAGCTGCAGCAAAGCGGATAGCATGAATTAATTTTCAATGCCTAGGGATTACATGACCAAAGAAACAGGAAAAAGAAAAAGACCAAAGAAAAAGGAAGAACCAAGTTAGTCCTAGGGAAAAAAAAAATCCTATCCATCTGAAAAATAATACAATAATATGGACATTGTGATGCCTCTGTCCCCACAATCAGTGCCTTCAGAGAGATTTCCACAGACTTGGGCTGACAGAGACCTAATGAAGTTTGACAAGGGCAAATACAAAGTCCTGCCGCTGGGATGGAGTAACCCATGCCAACTGCACACAGGGCTACATTAGCAAAGTGACAGCCAGCAGATTGAGGAAAGTGATTATTTCCCTCTACAGCAGTTGTGAGACTTAACTGTTGTCCATGTGTACTCCTTGTACAAAACACAGATTACAAAACATGATGTACTGAAGCACAGTCAGTATGATTTAGAGTCTGGAGGACATGATGTACAAGGAGGTAGTGAAAAATAAGGTTGTTCAGTCCAGAAAAGAAATTTCATGGGCTGTCTCAACTGCCTAACGGGAAGCTGTCAAGAACAGAGAGACCATGAGCCACTCTTTAACAGTGCCAGCGATACATGAAAGGAGATTAACACAAACTGCAACAAGGGTAATGCACTTAGATGCAAGTAAGAAAAAAAATCACCAAGAAGGTTGTCAAATAATCAGCTGATTTCCCAGGAAGATGTGGTATGTCCATCTTTGGAGATATCAAAAACCTGGGTGAATAAAGTCCTCAACTACCTGATCTCAGTGTATGGTCAGCAAAGTAGCAGCTGCACTACATGAGTTCCACAGCTGCTGTCAGGTTATTCCATGAAATCAAATCCTCCTCATGAAGCAGTATCAGGAATGACATAAGCATGCTTGATTGCATCCTATATCACAAGGATGACTGCATCACCTTGAGCAATTATGTCAGTTCTATAATTCTAGAATTTTCCATCTTGAGGGGGTATTTTGAGGATATGTCAGTTGACAACACAGGATCTATCAGCAGATGATTTCACAGAATGATAGAATAGTTTAAGCTGGAAGAGTCTTCTGAAGATCATCCAAGTCCAATTTTGGTCTCAAAACTCAGTCAACTAGAGCAGTTGAATCAAGACCATGTGGATCTGGATGGAGTTAATATCAAGCACAGAAGACTTCTGGTGACCAGTTTAGCTTCCTGTTTTGCAAGTTCAGGTCTCACATAACAAGTCAAGTTTTGAATGGTACATATTCCTACTTGACCCACAGAGATAAAAGTGTCATAAACCTACCTATAAATCAGAAAAATGCTTGCAGTAGCCTTGATGCATTTTTATTTTCTTATTTTTACCATCATTATCATCATCACTTATATTAATAGTGCAGGGATTTTGCTATCTTTCCTCAGCACAGCTGGAAAATTTAACTCAATTTTACCTTACACCACCCCTTTCCCATGTACTCTGCATGCAGTTATTTGTCATAAACAAATAAATTAGCCTTAACTGTTACGATCATGCAGACTGCTTTCAATTAGAGGTGGCACCTTCAGACCCTGTTCACTCAGCAGCAGGAGGAGAGGCAAATGTTTCTGTTATTGAACTCTTTGGCACTGTCTTGCTCGAGGATATTTATTTTAATAAACACAAGGTCATTATGCTGGCATGAGGACACCACAGGTTCTCCCTAAGTGTTACTCTCTGATTACAAGCTATCTATCTTGCTACTGTATCTATGGCTAAATTCTGTCAGCTTCAACTGAGCAGCTCCTGTTAAAATTAGAAAAAACCTCAGGGGAGGCCAGACTCATAAACAGAGAATTCTAATTCTGAACAGTTAGCAGACAGCTCCATATGCAGTAACAGCTCCGGCTACCTTTGTGCTGCTTGCTCTATCAAGCACCTGTCACCTCACAAAAAGCTGCAAGGATTGCATCTATGTCTGCATACCAAGGACAAGGTTGATGTCTTATTCACATGTTTGACTTGTGCAGAGCAGAATGTAGAAATTAAGGTGTTGGTCATTAAGCAGCTTTTTAAAAAACTGGAAATGTTAGGATATTATCCTGACTGAATCTAGAATGAACAATTACATACTCTGACACTTCTCTTTTATAGACTAATTATACTGTCGGACCAGCCAATGTCACTCAGTTTTATGGATGTTTTAGTCCACTTCTGCTGCCACAAATTACCAATTCGCCACAGTGCAGACCAACAAAAGTAGCATCATGAAAATTCAATCATGGTCCTAAAAAATCTTGTAAAGATCAGTGTACCTCAAGTGAGAACAGTCTCGTTACTTTTTCTCCATGCCAGTGAATGGAGAACTAAATGTTCTTAAAAATATCTGAGAGACATGGAACTGTTCTCTGTCAGTGGTGAAATGACCAAATAATCTTATTCAACATTTGGAATGAAAAACAAAGAAAATAAAAAGATCATTGAGGAAGAAAGGAACAAAAGAACCCAAACTCTCAAGCCTTCACTTCCATTAACACATCACTTACTAGAGATTGAGATTTTCCTGCATCAAGATGCAGAGACCACACTCCACCTTCTGTCATTCTATACTTTACAAAATACAAGGACAATCTTACTGGAATTCTGCTGACCTAACAGATACAGGCAGTGACTGCCTTCATCTGCCACAAAGCATATTATTGGTATTTGGTAAGTAATAATGTACAGAAACAATAAGGAAAGGAGAAGGAGGAGTGACAGGAATTTTTTTTTTTTTTTTTTACTTACTTTAACGCACAGAAGGTTTTGAAAAGAAATTATTTCAAGTTGAAATAAAATATAATGCACCATATGTCTTAGTTCCGGAACTAATGAAAAAGGATGGATTTTTTTACGACTTCAATTATTAATCAGAGTATTTTTTTCTAAATTCAGAATGAAGCTTCAAATGTTCATAGCAAATATAGATACATTCGAAAGTTACACCTATGACTTACTGTTACATTTGAAACTCACGTATACACTGTGCCCATTTTCTCAGGCTCAGAGAGTGGTAAAAACCTTAATAGTCACAGTATAAGAGTAGAAATACTTTTATGCTTCCTTCAAAAATGGATAGAAAACTGGCTGCTCCAAAAGCAATTAATTTTCCTGCTAACTCTGCCATTTATAATAAAACCTGTAATTCAAGAAGCATTTTTAATTATCTTTCACTTTCAGGTTGTCAGCCACCATGGTAATACATTATACGTTCTTTGTTAGCAATGATCTCCAGAATATCTGGTTACTTGAACCTTTTCTAGCTCTTTGTTTCCCTCAAGGTAAATAACTCCCATCATTTTTCCTACATACACTATTCCAAAAAAAAAAAAAAAGGCCTTCTACAACGGAAAGGTTTGATGAAAATGGGCAATTCAGCCACTGAAAGAATTTCTCAGAGCCGTGTGTTTAAAAAGATGCTTATACAAGCAGATTTCAGTGCACTTGAGCACTCTGCTTCCCAGAATACAGTGCAGCCCCAAAGCATGACCCAGAGCAAATGCAACCCTGTGTCATGTTTGCCATCAATTATTACTTCCACCTGATACATCTGGGAATTTGATGTAGCTCCTTTCTAAACCTTAAGCATTCTAGGTACAAATTGTCTTCTCAGTAACTCTAATCACACACAACGTTTCAAAGTTTGTCTTTTTAAAATTTACCTTGTTGTGAACTTTCCTCTTTGGCTTTCTGACAGTATACATTATTAAACACCTCTTCTGAGTCACTCATGGTAAAGTACAATTGACTTAGATGTCTGTCTTTTCATGGCTATTTTGCATGCACTCCATCTCTACTACATATTATTATGCACATCCAGATACACCCAATCCATTACTGTCCTTGTAGTCCCCACAGGTGATTCAACTGTTTTGTAAAACAGATGCTAGAAGACATCATCATCATCATCACTATTATTATTGTTATTATTGTTGTTGCTGTTATTATTATTACAGTAATAATAAAAAGAAGGAAGCATTGATGTAAAAGTTAAGGTTTTAGATGCAAACATATCTCTTTCTTGCTTTTCCATAGGCTTTAATGCAAACCATTGCTACACAGATGTTGAACGTGCCTGGAAACAAACATCCTTCTTTCAGGCTTGTTGCCTGGCATTTGAAATTTCCACCGATGCATTTGTCCTTCAGTAAGTAAGTGTCCTACTTTGAGTTTTGATTATTCTTTGTGGGGAGGGGAGCAGGTGAGAAAAGGAGGCTGTAGTAACTCTTAATGGGCTGGTGTACTATAAATAAAGGCAATTAAGAAAATCAGGAAATGCTGCATTTTTTAATGTCTGTTCAAGAAAACACTATTTTTTTTCCCAACATTAATAACCTATAAAAATTATAGGTTTACATTTGCATTACATTTGCAAAAGAGAGAAAACTGGCTTGCTTAATTTCAGACCACAAGATTCAAATGTGTGATTCAGATCTGACAGTGTCATTGTTGAAGTGCCTCTCTGTTTGCACTGAAAATATCCATCTCAAAAAAGAGTACTATACCTTCTTTCATCCACCCTCCTCCTATTGTACAGCATCACTCAGTCTTAAGTAATGTCCATGCTTAGTCACTGATATGCCTTGGCTTTGAGCAGATTTGCCCCATAAATTAATGTAACCAAATTTGGAAAATACTTTTAACATCATCAAGCACAAGGTGTTGAATAAAGAGAGCAAGGGGGACATCTATTGTTTAACACAAGTTAAAGATTTAATAAAGAAATCCTCTGAGTAATCACATATTCCTGAATACTGCTGCGCATTTTCATTTAATAGCTTCAAAACTAATTATTGTGTAGCTACCTCAGTGTTTTGCAAAACATAAATGCAGTTATTTTGTGATTGCATGTAATTTTTTCATATCAACCTTGTCACTTCAAGAGGTCTTACAACATAATTAAAATATCAGAGATCCTGTGATTAAGCAGAAGAGAGGCTTGTGCTTTGAAAAGTCATCATTCAGCTACACCATTTAATGGCTCTTCAGAAAATTTTAGCTTAAAAGACGTTTAATAATACATATTTAATCAAGCAGCAAAATAAACTATTCCCATTTCTAAAGTATATTATTATATTCAGGCATCAAGAACAATCTCTTTTTGGGCCGCTCTACAAGCACACTGTGAATGGCAATACAATAAACTAAAAAATCAACATGGACATACTCAGCAAGTGGGGCACCCAAGTAGCTACTTGTTCATAAAAAGAAGGACGCAAGACTCGAGCAAACTGTCTATTCATTAGGCCATTCATAGCTCTTCCACAGAAAGGATAAGCAGACAATTACTTGCACACACAATGAACATTGCAAGAAGTAGCTCAAAATTTGGATTTCACTGAGAAGTCTAGATGATATATACATGCTCTTATAAACACAAAAGAGATTTATTTTGTGATTCTAACCTGTACAATTTTTCTAAGTTACATATTCTAATGTGCAATCATGTTAAATTCTACACTATAATAGTAGAACTACTATGCTAATTTTGAATGACATTGTCCAGGACATGAAAATGATATATAAAGAAATGTGGCATGGAGCTGGAATCCACTTCTCTTGTTCCCAGATACAAAACTTCCCCAGTAAAATCCACCACAGGCACCTCTACTGTAATTCAAATCCAAATCAGCAACAAAAAAAAAGTGGTTTCAGTCCAGAGTGACACTTATTTATTAATTGTCAGCAATGTTGAAAAAAAAGACTTTCAGCACTAAAGTACAGACCTTTGGAAAACATTAAATAAATTATTCATCTCATCACTTCTCCATCAAAATGTGGTTGCCTAATATTCAAGTTCAGATGTTTACTGGAGCTATTCAAGCTATTGAATTTTTATAACCTTAAAGTTCACTTGAAAGGAAAACAAGGAGGTCTCTAATATTCATGCCAATTAAGACATTTCTATCATTTAAAAAGAGGGAATCATAGAATATTCGGAGTTCAAAGGGACCCACAAAGATCATCATTCTTATATTTGATTTTAAATATTTGGAGTTTTCCATGTGATAAGGTTATTCCTAAGCAGTTAGTATCTCACAGCTGAATTGAAAAGGTATTGCTAACTACTGTAGAGAAAAAAGATAATCTTGATGATCAAGATTCAAGTTGCTTGTAGGTTTAAAAATTAGTAAGTAATGTAACAAAAAGAATGAGTTATACAGCTTTAAATTTACTATGTTCTTTCCACAGCTGGTGGCTGAAAACACTGACAAGGGTAAAAATTAGGGACTGAGAATTTACTGGGTACCAGGTAGCCTATATCTATGTGCCCATTAAATTTCCACCATTCAGCTTCTGAAGGTTAATTTTCTAGCCATCATTCTTCTAAAATTATCTGTAATAGAAAGTAAAAGCAAAAAGCAATTAGATTCTTTAAAATATCTCAAATTATGGAAGCTACTGCAGAAGGAGTAGAGGAATATAAGAAAAGACTATAAATCAAAAGTCTTCATTACTCCTACTGGAAACAGTAGATTGCTAATTTCTTCTAAAAATCCAGCAGCTATATAAAATAACTAGTACCTAGCATTCTCAGTTTGAAGACTGGTTGTGACTGGAGAGATGGAGAACTTCTCGCTACCTTGCTCAAGATATTTTTTTAGATCTAATGATTGCTGAAATGAACACTTATGCATGAACCAAGGTTCAAGTAGCAACATCTCCAGGTGGCCAAAACAGTAACTGTCTGGGGATTTATTTGTTTGTCTGTTTCTTGTGGGTTTTTTTAAAATTTCTGCTGAATGCATGGGAATGTGACTGGGGGTTTCCACTTGCATGCCAGAGAATCCATGGGTTTCACAAAGTTACCGTGATTTCCCAATGTCCTGTTTGATGCACTAGCACACCTTTTAGCTTCCTACTCTGATAAAGAAAAGACTAGGTCAGAACTTTGATCTGCTTTCTCTACTCATGGGATTATTTCTATTTCCTTAACAAGACTGAGATTTACTTGTACTGACTGCTTTCACAGACACAAAATTTATCGCAAATAGAGTAAAATATATTACATATTTGTCTAATTCAGGCATTTAGAAGTTGAGTCAGATCTCAAAATGCCTTGAAATTCATTTGCTGAAGCAAAGGGAGAGGAGAGGTACAGGAACTCTTCAGACAACTTAATCTTCATTTTGTGAAATAAGAATTTTGCGTGTATCTGAAAGCTGAATGAGGGATCAACATCCTATGGGTGTGAAATGACAAACCTACCACCTAAACTTAACTGGCATCGGTTAGACATGGGATTACAGCACTCATAGTCTTCTTATCAGCCTCCCCTAACAGTAGCCAGATAATAGGGTCCAAGTTAAAATGTCATATAACAGTGGTAGAGGACATTTAACTGGGAATGCAAAATCAGTGTGGACATCTGAAATGCACAATGCAAAATCATAAAGATACTATTCATGGAGAAGCCAGCAAGCTTGACTCTTGCTGTCAGCAACCGACCCTCACTATGTGAAATGTTACTGATGTTAATTAGCAAGGCTACAAAACAGTCTATGGTGTAAGGAAACACTGTTCTCACTTTACACTTCTAAAACTGAGGCACAACAGGTTAACATCTGGCTATAGTAATATCAGTATGTATACACCATAGAAATCAAATTAAATACATGCTCCTAAAGTTAATTGAGCTACCAAAGAGTGTTCTAGCTAATTGTGGAAGAGGAAAGATCATACATTTAAAAGATGCCATGTAAAGACGTGGCCTATTTTATTTTACTTATTTACAAGGACTGAGGTAAATAAGTAAGTGGAAATCCTCTGTAGCCAGAGGTATGAATCAATGCAAAGACAAGAGGATACCCACAGTGCCACAGACAACCTCAGTGAAGGGAGCCCAGAGGGCTTTGAAGTAAATACAAGTTGATTTCGGGCTACCCCAGCTTACTTATCAATAGGAAGGCATACAGGAGTGAGCAAGCCTACTGCACATCCATCATTCACGTTTCTCCATTTCATTTTAGACAGAAAATGCACTTACAGCATGTCAAGCTGAAATAGCTCTTGGCATGAGTCAGAGAAAAAAACTCATAAAAGATCAGCCAGGAGGAAATGCAAAATCGTGTAAAACTGGTGAAGTGTTTGTTTTTCCCAGCCTCTGGAAAAGGAAACTGCTTCATTTTGCAGAAAACCAAGTCAACAAAAATGAACAATACAAAATTTCCTATTTCCTGATTATTGTTGAAAAATAAAATGTTTTTTTAACTTCCTCCCTCCCTATTAGCTGTCCAAGAGAAGGACAGACATACAGACAAAATACTACTTTCTAGAATATATCTTCTCTTTTTTTCCTTCAATGCCTTTAATTTTCTCTAAGACTATTATGATTTACTTACACCAAAGACATTAAAGATAAGAAAATATTTTAAAAACACTGTTTTATATATTAACTGGTATTAGTTATCCTTTACTATGTCTAGGGACTGAGGCACATAAAGGCTTTGCCTACACTGCCTGCTAAATGTGCTCTAATACCCTGAAATTCTGCTGCATTGAACACCACTGGAAAATCCTGCTGCTCTTTTTCTGCTTACACACTAGGACCTCCTGATGGAAAATCAACACAGAAGTCTCCTTTTACAATCCAGATGAGCACAGGATGGAGGCAAATTCAATCACCTCCCCATTGCTGAAACCATGCTCTGGAGTCATCAGATGATAAAATGAACCTGAGAAATCTCAATGCATTTATTTTATCCTTACATTATCACTTCATCTTCTCCTTCAATAAAAAGCCTGTCAAAGAATGTTATAAGGGAAAATCAAAGCATCAAGTAAATAGTAAGTATGAAGCATTTAATAAATAGCATAAATCAAAAGCCAGAAAAATACACGGAATCAAGAAATTAACTGTTTTGAAGGAGAGGGAATGCAAAAAAGTTGAAAACTAAAACCATGTAATACAACTACATCATGGACAGCAGCAGCTCATACTTTCTCTAATATTGCTACTCCCAGTAGGTGACCTTGTCTTGCGGGCACTGACTCTGCTCATATAACATTGTCAGAAATACACCCACTGCTCTAAGTACCAACAGGTCAGATCACACAATCACATAACTGAGCCCTTCTAAAAGGTACATAAATGAATATATTCATACAAATACATACAGCACTATATATAATAACAATATATAAAGAAATAATAAATTGACAGCTGGCTGAACATGAGCACCACAGTGTGCCCAGGTGACCAAGGTAAGATCTGGTTAACACATCCTTTTTACTACACCCAGACAAAAATTCCTACTGTAGCAAACTGTGGGAAAGGAAGCAACTGCTCATACACATATCACCCTAAGTTATGAGAACGGCATCTGCATCTGGGACTCTGCTATGGGAAACTTCAGGTCGAGCTAGTAAGCAAACCTGGCCTGATTGGGTGAGTGCGGGGTGTGTAGCTGTGAAGTGGCCTTGGTCCCAACTCCGGTGCAAGAGTGACTGCCCGAGTGGTTCCTGGGTGATCACAGGATGTCCCACATATTTTTTCTCAGAGGTTGTTCTTGGTTTTAAGGCACATCAAGTAATTCAAAGGTCTCCACAATTTTTGCTCCAACGCATGAAGCAACCACGACTTTAACAGTCAAATGCTAATTTCTACTACCTGTTAGGAGGGTATCTGCACCCAGCCCTTCCCTATCCTTCCCATCCTTAAAGGAAGAGACTATATATGAAAGCAAAGCATGTGCAGTTGGTTTAAAGTATAGTCATGTTGACTTAACCATCAAAGTAATGCTTTTACCAGCTGAATACTGGAGCACTTGAGGTCTGAGTAAGCAGATCTACTTGTTTTCCATCCTAAAAAAATTGAAAATTTACCAAAAACAAACAACAACAAAGAAATCAGACTCTGCTGAAATAATGCCATATTTTAGGTGTTTTTTTGAGGGGAAAAAAAGATATTTTTTACTCCAGAATAGGCAATAATCATGTGATTTGAATAGTAATTAAAGTATGTAAAGTAATTAAAGTACTGCAACATTTGTATTCTTTTCTTGAACTTTCCTTTCCATGGAAATATTATGTAGAAGTACTGCAACATTTGTATTCTTTTCTTGAAACTTTCCTTTCCATGGAAATATTGTGTATATTAAAAAAAATTCCCCCAAATAAACCTAGGGTCTCTAGCACCCTACATCCACAAAATACTAGCAAAAAGCTCACCTGCTACGAAACATTACAACTCATAGATGTGTCCTGCATTCTGTTTATTATCAAAATAAGAGAAGACAGTAGGGAAACAACCCACAAAAAAGATTTTTCATCCTTCTCTGCCTGAGGATGAGTGTGCCAGGCATGTGCCAAATGTTAGTCCCTACCGCTTAAGGCACATATATATTACAGTGCACATTATATATACACAGACTATACAGTCTAGGAGAGAATATTTTATCAGAGGGAAAAAGTCACGTTTCTGGATTGGTCAATAAAACCCCAAACTCTCAAACTCAACTCAGAGACAATGAAAATAAATCTTAGGAAACAAAAGAAATGTTTCTGCAGTCTTTGGAATTTTATATTAAGACAGTTCAGCCACCATTATCATACCCTCAAAAGCAGAAACTTATACCCACAGTCAATCAATACATAATGTTTTTATATATCCTAACACAAAACTACTAATCTTCTTCATCCTTCCCTTACAGAAAAAAATAATTTTAGTATTTTACCTTAATGTTGATATTTTCATTTTTTAATACAATAGCTGTAACTGCCAAGTTCTTGTAAGACTTTTGTTCCTATTCCAGGTGAGTAGATCAGAGGAAAGCAATAGTAACAACCACTGGAAAAAAAACCCAGATTGCTGTGTATATATATATATATTATTTTTTTTTTTTACACACAGAGAATCAATCAGGTGAGAGAACTACATCTCTGAAGAATGTAAACCAAAGGAATAAATAGCATGCAGAAAGAATGTTCTGCAAAAATATTCTTCTTTCAAAAGGACTTGATCTCATGCTCAGTAAAACTGAAAATGCAGAGCACATAACCATTCTGGAAGGATTAAGGATTCTGACTGGTAGTCACAAGGAGAAGACCTAGAAGGGGAAGAATAAATTAGGAAGATCAAATACTAAAGACCTACAAACTAATACTGACCATCTGGAACATAAGAACTCAGTCATCCCTTGTTCATTTCGAGGGAGTTCAAAAGGACTTGAAAGAGCACACTGGTGAACCTGTGGCATATCTGCTACACAAGACCCAAGGACAGACACAAGACAATTTTTAAAAGTGTTTCTCAGTTCAATAAATGACCCACTTAAAATCTATCTTATCACAATGAAAAGCAATCTTACTTAATGAATGGAGCATTATTTTAATATTTCAGAATAATCTGAGGAAATGAGATGCCATCCAATTTTCCCTACTTTTTTTTTTTTTTTCCTAGCTTTAGCCACATTTGGTCCAATTTTTTTTTTAATGCAAAGGGAGAAAAATTAAGATTGTAATCCAAGACATATTTTAATATGAATGTCCCATTTGTTCAGGAACAAGTTATGTAGCCCAAATTAGGTACATGCCTGAGAACAATACTTTCCTATAAGAATTGGTGAGAACTAAGAAAGTGGTTTTCCATCAGAAAATTCAGCATTTTGAGGGAATGCAGTGTTGTGGACAGAATTTCCTAAAAAGCATTGTCAAAATTACTCACTACACATTACCATTTAATTTAAATAATCTTAAAATATTGTTTTGATGAAGCAAATATTAATCCTTAATATATTTTTGGTTTTAAGCTATGACATTATAGGTGTTATTTGAAAATTGTATGCACTAAGTAACATTTTTTGAAATTACCAAAATAAGTTCTTTAAGAAACAAGATATTAACTTTTCCATTTCAATTTGGAAATGAAACAAAACAATGCCAATTTGTGGGATTTCCCATTGGAAAGATAATTCAAGGTTGCTCAAGGGGTTGTTTGTGACTAAACATGTTACACATTGAGAAACTTGAGAAAATTATGACTTTGAGCATATGCCAACACAAAATATGGGTGTCTCACTACTTTGTGGCCAGAGTTTGCAGATGCAGTGGTGGTCAGTATCCAAAGAATTAAAGATCAAGATGTGATCAAGAAGAAATGTTATCAACTGTAGAGTATGACTTACTTTTTAGATATATTATTTATATATTCTTCACATGTATCACTTACTATTTCTATATTTAAAAGCCTTAGCCTCTTATGTATATAGGTTGCCAAAGCTCTTTCTTATAAGAAACTCATAACTGGATTCCAGGAAGACAGAAGAGCATATTAACATTGCCTGATATTATTGAAGTTAAGAGATTTGTCTCCCTTGAGGCTCTGTGCAGTGCACAGCAAGCAAGAGAATTCTTCAGAGAATAATTCACACCTCTTCCATCAGATTTCTGTTCACAGTCACCTGATGAAAGATCCTCTTTGTCCTCTTTAAATATAGGAGAATTCTCAAAGTTGAAACTAACATACCTTTAAGGAATGAACATTCTCACCTAAACCAAAGAAGTACAAATATCCTTCCCTCTCTCCCAGTTTAAAGGATGTTAAAACTCATAAAAGAAAAAGATGGGTACAATAACTGGAAGCCAAGACTCAGACACCAGTTCTAGAGTTAAGAAACCCTTATCTAGTACAAAATGATCAGACATATTTCCAAATGGATCATTGATTAGCTATCACATGGAAAACAACTTCTTTACTCTCTGAACCTGATTTCAGACATAGCCAAAGAATTCATTTTGGTTTGTTTCTCCATCTGTAAATGGACATATTTGGGGTTAGGTTTTATCCATCACTACAGCGTACATACGAAGGGACAGAAGTACACCCAAGCAGCATTCACACTAATTGCTTAGTAATTGTAAAGCTCCTTTAGGATATGAAGTGCATATTAAGTATTGCAAGCTCCTACCGCTTTTTAAAAGAAAGTTACTAGTGCTTGCAAAAGCAAAAATAACTCTTTGTAATTAAACAACTAAGATCCCTGCTAATTTTGCAGCATACAAGCCTGTACACCAGTCAGAAGCCAGCACACTCAGGACCAATCCTGCTGAGCTGTCCTCATTACAACAGGGCAAACAAAGATGTTTTCTTTATGTTCTCTCAATAATTACATTTGATCTGCCTCACTGAGGATCTCCTGCTAGCAATGAAAAGTATGAAGTGTTTCAATGGGTCAATCTCTAGCTATTTTATTTTCATTTCAAATATAGTAGAGACTTCCTTTTTTAAACCTTCCAAAGCAATAAGCAGTGTACTTTCCTAAGCCTTTCCAGTGACAATGAGCCAATTACATTTCAACTTCAGGCTCAGCTAGCAATTTATCCTAATTTACCAATGAGCACAAAGTAAAATAGGCTTTTTCTAGGACTTCAAATGTTGTGTAACCATTATAATACCCAGAAGAGCTTTGAAGGTTCATCAAAGTTAGTTCAATTACTTTTTTTTTTTTTCCTTCCTCAATTTCCAATATGCCTCTGCTTCAGAAACTGGCTGACTGAAAAGACTAAGGCCTACATTTTAGCATGGATCTAAAAATAAATTCTTAACATGGGCTTAAATGGGCTTAAACAATCTATGCTAACTTTACCAAATACTGTGACCATTTCGTTGCTCTGAAAAATTAGAATAAATTTTCACTAAAAGGACAATACTTTCAAGTGCAGAATTTAAGCATTTTTAATATGTTAAAAACTCTACAGATTAAATAACAAATAGTCCATTTTAAGTTCATGCAGAGAGTCTGGATTGGAGGAAAGCAACTTGAGTTTGTCAAGACCTGAAATTTGTCCCATAGGTGATTTACAACGTAATTATGGAACCCTGCTATGCAAGAAACCACAAATACTGTAGAAATATAACTACACACTTGAATAAAAATCTAATTCTGAAACAAAAAGCTTCTACTCCATTTTATTCGGTTTTCATTCCTCAGAGAAGTGTATTAATATTTTCAAAACAAAATATTTTTAGTACAAAATCAGAAAAAATCCAACAAAACCGTTGAGAAAACTTGTGAATTGCCCTGCCTGAATGGAACATAGACATATAATACAGTTTATGAAGACTATGATGCCAACTTCTCTTTAAAAGGAATGAACAAAAGGGAAGTTTGAGGAAATTATGTGGAAAAAGGACATGAACAGAAGAGATGGGTTCATCTCACATTTCTTACTTATCACACACCAATTTTTAGACCATACAACAGTGTTGCCTTTGCACTAGTGGATGGCAAAATAATTTCCAGTACTTCACACTGATCATTTGAAGCTATAGATTTAAAGAAAAAATAGGTAAACCTAATATTTCAATATTCCTTCTCAGCTCCCAGTTGAAAGTCTGCTGGAATCCTCTCAGCAGGGATTTTGTAGCTGAAGAAGGGTAAGTTCATTGCAAGGTAAAACATGAGACTTGAGGAGAGAAGACAAGATTTTCCAAAGTACATTTAAAGTAAGGCAAGACAAACTGATTAGTGAGGTCATTTCATTGCTTCCTGTAAAAATTAGTGAGGACTTATACAGCTTGTTTAAACAATATCTAAACACTTATTTCATACCCTTTTAAGTACAGCTTCCAGCTTAATATGGATTTAATACTTAAATCCTTGCCTGTTCAATGTCTTCCCTAGACAGTTCCAGGAACTGAACCTTAGCTTAGATTCCAGTGATCATAATTCAGCAGTGGGAGGAGCATCTGTGAGTGCACACACTGTCCAAGAGCAGTCATAAATGGAAGTTTGCCTACCAGCATTAATCACTTAAGACTCATCTTGTATGTTTGCAAGTAAAGACTGACTTCGATAAGCAATAAGGTAATACATCTTCTCAGAGTAAGTTCTCCTAAGTAACTACGCACAGGATAATAGCTCTTTGTTCCCCCACCACAGGCAGAGATAGATTGCAAGGCATGGTAAAAACATCTCTACCCACCAAGTCTTTGGCATTACATCAGCAAAAAAAATTCCCACCATCACAGGCACGCTTTTGACCTTCAGAGAAGCTTAATATTGACTGGTACCAAAGGGATTAGCAAATGAACAATTTTTCCAACATAGCTTTCAATTTACTTTGATGAGCAATTAAAATGTTAATTAAAAAACAATCCAAAACTCAGTACTCAGTACAGTTATGAAATAATAAGCTCTTGTACACTCACTGCATTGCAAGCATTAAGAAGGTCACAATGCACCTGGAACAGAAAGGTGCAGAAGAGAGGAACCATATTATTCTTGGGGTTGTTTTGTTTATTTAAAGAGAAAAAGATACTTCAAACTGATCTGGCAGTATGCTTTCTAAGTGCTGCGTTAGACCAAAGGTTTATATAAATGGTACCTTGGCAGATAGTGGCTTCAGGCAGCATATAGGACAGGAAAAGAAGTACATGCACTCTATTTTCCCTTTGAGAAGTTCTTCTGAGTTCATCATTCAAATACTAAAATAATCATGAATTGTTTAAAATAATCAAGAGGGTTTTTTTAAATGGCTAAAGTTTGGGCTTACTTCCTTTCAGCTATCAGGCTCATGTCTGCAATCGAGAGAATCAGAAACTTGCTTCTATTTCAACTTCCTGTTGTGATTCTCATGCAATTGAAGAGATATAGAACTTTGCATCTGAAGAAACCCCCTAAATACTGTGAGTCACAAAAAAAAAAAAAAAAAAAAAAAAAAAAAAAAAAAAAAAAAAAAAAAAAAAAAAAAAAAAAAAAAAAAAAAAAAAAAAAAAAAAAAAAAAAAAAAAAAAAAAAAAAAAAAAAAAAAAAAAAAAAAAAAAAAAAAAAAAAAAAAAAAAAAAAAAAAAAAAA